>NC_052331.1:27718720-27796220 GCF_016432855.1 Salvelinus namaycush
TCCGTGGGTATAATTATGTGAGCCTAATTCACAAAATGTATTTCATAGCAAGATGCACAGTGCTTCAAAACAAGCTTGTCCCACCAGCAACATTTCTGTCGCATATCACGCCTAAAACTGGTTTATCTAAAGTGTCTGGCAGTGTGTGCGTTTGTCTTTCACAGTGTTGCCAACTCCTCAGTAAGGAAAGTAGCTATTGGCTGTCATAAGTCGCTAAATGACGTCATCACTTAATTTGCATAATTGGCCATGTAATTGTAATGGACGCTGTAGGAGAGAAATAACGTTGTGGGGGAGACAAAAAGTACCCTAAATATGTTTAGAACTACAAATGAACTTTCTTCTGTCGATTCTTGTTTTTTTTTATGTCACAATTCTAACCCTCCTTTATCTGGACTTGCGACCGGCAAAAGTGACCCAAAAGAGACTCTGGCGGAGTTACTTAGTTTAGGTTTCTTAATTTGGTTTGGTTTTTAACCTTATGGTCCACTTAGGAGCCTACAACAAGTCACAGTAAAACATGAACATTTTTAACCATAACATTTTCCGTAAACAATCTACATTAACAATCTAAATGGACCAAAAAGTGGCAATAGAAAAAACTGTCAATGGCAATGTGAAAAAATTATAGTAACTTGTCTGGCCCTAATTCAGGATTAATTTTTTATTTATTTATGTAAGCCAGTGCGGGATCAGCCAGCGGCAGCTTCCCGCAAGCGCGATTCATTTTCAGTCTGGACGCGGAGGGGTGAACTTTTCCTGCTCTGACTGCAGCTGGGAGGGACTGCTGCGCAAGGACTGGGCAGCCTGTGAGTGCCTTGGGACGGGGTGAGGCCCACGGCAACATCCACTGCTCATTGAGAAGAGTAAGAACGATACGTGCTTTCACATCAGAGTCTCCAAAAGTGTCCAATAACACCAGAGAAAGTTGCTAGATTTGTCGCTAGTCGCTTTTTTGAAAATATGTCACTAGAGGGGTCTGAATACTCGCTAAATATAGCGACAAAGTCGCTAAATTGGCAACACTGGTCTTTCATTATCATTAAACCATGCAGTTAAGGCAAAATACAATTTGCTCTTAACGACTTTCCTGTACAGAAACTTACCCCATCCATAGCAAGCTGCTCTAGCCATACTAATTGGTAAGTAATTTCATTTTTAGCTAAATGTTAAAAAAAAAAAAAAAAAATCAGAGGTTTGAAAAGGAATAGAAAGGAAAGATATAAATCTGTACTTTTTGGCGGTTTCAAACCAGTTTATAACTTTATTTTGCTGGTCGTAACAGTGGAACAGCACGGAAAAATAATGGTTCTGTACAGAACGAACAGTGTTAGTTGCTTGCAGTGACTACTTTGTTGTAATAAGTTTCATGGTCGAGTCCAGCTTTAAGGCTCTGACCGTTAAAGTAATTACATGTATTTTGTATTGCAGAATACATAGAGACCACAGCTCAAGGTACATAATAAAATAAAAAGATAAAAAAACAAGGAATGGTAAATAGTATTAGCAGGACAGAATACAAAATATGTGCATTAAAAGGCCAAAATAATAAAATAAGGGGAGGGGCTGTTCCTAAGGCAATGATGCTTTCCTGGAGTGTTTTAGATTATGGAAATGAGAACCACCCACAGGTAAACTCATGACAGCGTGACAGTCTCCCAGTTGGATTTTTTAATCTCTCTGACAACATCCCTGGCCTCATGGTTGGAGACAGAACCACTAATAGGATGGTGTGTGTGTGTGTAAGTGTGTATAAGTGCTGACGATATGCTGGTGTTTGCATGCATGGGTTTGTGTGTGTGACTGTGCGTCCGTGTGTTCTCTAGCTGACTCATGATAACTACAGTACTCCAACACCAGCCTCCATTACCTATATTAAAGTAGGTCTTCAGACAGTCCAATCTCTTGCTACTAATTTGATTTCCCAAGCCTGTCCCTCGAGCCCTGAGTGTTTTGGATAAGCTGCACTGCTCTGAGTTTCAGTAGTTAGTAATATGTAAGTGTGTGTTTTGATGATTATATTACAGCAGTGGGATGTCATTTCTGCTCTTTTACAGACCCATAGTGTGGAGGGTTTTGTTCAAGCCCAGTACTAATTCAAATAAAGACAGACATAACTGCTGTAGTCAATCTAATCGAGAGGGCCTGATGAATACTAGAGGTGTGCACCTTGCCAAAGTAACAGTAGAGGAAGCACTGTTGTGGTGGTGCCAGTAATCTTAAAGTTGCTACACCATTGTTTTTTAACCTGATGACGTGTCAGGTAATCTCTGGTAACCTGCGTGGTGACCAGTTCTTCCAGTCCATCTGCCGCTATCCCAGGGGGCCATGCTCCAGATGGCCTCTGATTGGGTTCTCACAAGCCCAGGATGGGGCCACTGACAGGCAATATTAATATCACACACGTGCATGCATGAGTGAGCCTGGAGAGGTGTGTTCATTATCATTTAGCCTACATTTTCTTATACATACAAGTTGAAGTCCAAAGTGTATGTAAACTTCTGTTAGTCATTAACTTGTTTAACCACTCCACAAATCTTGTTAACTATAGTTTTGGCAAGTCGGTTAAGACATCTACTTTGTGCATGACAAGTAATTTTTTCAAAAATTGTTTAGAGATTACACTGCATCACAATTCCAGTGGGTCAGAAGTTTACATACACTAAGTTGACTGCCTTTAAACAGCTTGGAAAATTCCAGAAAATGATGTCATGCTTTAGAAGCTTCTGATAAATTATGTCAATTAGCCTGAGTCAATTGGAGGCGTACCTATGGATGTATTTCAAGGCCTACCTTCAAACTCAATGCCTCTTTGCTTGGCATCATGGGAAAATCAAAATAAATAAGCCAAGACCTCAGAAAAACAATTGTAGACCTCCACAAGTCTGGTTCATCCTTGGGAGCAATTTACAAACGCCTGAAGGTACCACGTTCATCTGTACAAACAATAGTGCACAAGTATAAACACCATGAGACCACGCAGCCGTCACACCGCTCAGGAAGGAGACACATTGTCTCCTAGAGATGAATGTACTTGTGCGAAGTGCAAATCAATCCCAGAACAGCAAAGGACCTTATTTCCACAAATGTCAGCCAGTGTGTTGTCAGGATGTAACTGGCTGTCTACACAGTAGTGGGCTTAGGGGTTGGATGAGGTATTGCAGTGTGCTAGGTGGAGCTGCTTCAGTTAAATGGAAGCTATGGGAAGGAGCAGATGGTAGTAAAGTGATGACATGGGCTGTTGGACAACTCATTGGGATTTAATGGAATGGGAAACGTGTTTACATTGACAAAGCAAGTGAAATACTCCCTTTCAGACAGAAGCCATGGCTGCTCAGCTTCCCTCTGTACCTCACCTGCTTAAGTGAGCAGAAAGTGATTCTGGAGGAATTGTTATGCCCATCAAGTGGTATAGACAAGGATGAATGATAGCGTTAATTAAGTGATGGTAGCTGAAGAGCCAATAGGGATGGTGGAGAGAAAGGAGTCTGGGGAGGTGTTATGCTCAGCGCACTTCTGGCTTCTCACTACTTAGAGAGGGAGAGTAGTGTGAACAGAGCAGAGGGGGTTTCAGAGATGGGGAGACGGTATAGGGATGAAGGGACTGCACTGACCGAATGAACTGGTGTTTATACAGGTTGAAGAGATTGGGTTTTATTAGGATCCCCATTGCTAAAGCAGCAGCTTTTCCTGGGGTCCACACATTACAATACATTAAACAGCTCAATTTACAAGGCACACGTAGCCTACATACAAGTACACGGTCAAATAGGGGAGAGGTTTTATGAAACCAGGGTTGCTGTTCATTTGAGCTGGGAGTTCCATGCAATAATGCTCTACATACTGAAAGGGACTGCACTGACCTAATGAACTGTGTCTACAGGTTGCATAGAACATGTCAACATTAAGACATTTGAAACGCCAGGCAATAGGTGATGAAGGCGGTCCTGTGTAGGTGCAGTCATGTGACATTAGGTAGTGTGGTCATATGCAGTGGGTGGATACATGTGTTAAAGCCAGATGCTAGGGCAGGTACAGTAGGCTTTCCATAGACATCCCTCTCCACATGAACCTATTATAACCTGCAGGATCTTGCCCTCAAGCCACATCTGCTATACTTAATCACCCTTTTAGACATGTCACTGATTCATTTCAGGATTCAAGTATACTCTGCTCTTAGAGCGTTCCCTTTGCTTGGTCTCAGCCAATGCCAGGACACAGCACATGTGAAGCTACCCTCCATATACACTGTAGGTCAGTGGTTACAGGAAATGTTTCCATTTATTTCATTAGCTTAGAAATAATTCCTCAAGTAGTGAAGGCATTGACAAATTACCCTTATATGAAATGCTAGTGGCATGTAGATGTCAAAATACCTGGTGAGAGCAGCCAGCCAAGGTTATTGAAAGGATGTCAGAACCAGAGTTCTTAGAGCAACACGCCTCCAATCAAAATGTAGAAAGAATTCTCTAGTCAAGTCACAACTCAGATATTTCAAAGTCAAGCATTTTATTAAACAAGCCAAAGGATTACAAGTCACAATATTCATTGTGTGTATGCTACAAGGTCAAAGAGTAAACCTTCATCCCAAGCTGAAGTAGATCAGAAGTATTTCTTCAGGCCTGACAGGTGGAAGGTAGTTACGGTCAGGTCAGAATGAGTTCCCCACTGGACACCACTGTCTCTCCAGCCACAGAATTCACTGCAGCCACATCTCTCCCTAATGGAGCAACAGGAGATCATGAGGCACAAACTGGCTTGACACTAAGGCCCTAAATCCCAACTTGAGATTCACAGAATTAGCATTTACAGTCACCAACCCTGGTCAAATAAAGGTATAGCTATTGCATTCTAATGCTGGGATGATCCAAGGCATGTACAGCCCATAGCCCTATAGGACCAGGGTCGATGACACCTTCACAAAATTAGGCTAGATGAACAGCAAGTTCTACTTCAACTGGAAGATACAAAAAAGCTACTTACTTTGCCTGTTGCAGCTCTGTTGACAGGAGTGGGTCCTAGTAGGGTGGCACACCTCTGTACTACAGTGGATGAAGACCTGATAGAAAGCAAACTTTAAATGTATCAACAACATTAGCCATTTAAACCAAGGCCATTTCAAACTGGTCTGAGGTTAGCAGCACTACTTTTCAACATAGTGACAGATTCAGCCTTGAGGGTAGACTGGCAAATCCATCAAGCATCAGGGCAAAAACTCAGCAGTCCTGCAGTAGACCATGAGACCCTGATTAGAGTACTCCTGCTGTAATAGAGTAAATACAGTACCCTGTCCTTCAAAGGGGCCAAAGTGTCTGCATCCACAAAGGTGAACATCTTGAACGCAAAGCGTTTGTAGTGGGTCAGGAACTCAAGGCCAGAGGAGCCATCCACAGGGATCACATTGGTCAGGTAACGGTCATCCTGGTACGGACACCTGGATAAAGTAATTGTTAGGAATAGTGGGGGACAATTCCAGAAACCCTCCCAGGTTTCAGAAATCCTGGTTGGAAGATTGCAGTTAGTTTACAAGTTACATGTAAGCACCAATTGAAAGTTGGTCTAACACATCAAGCAGCAAGGTAACCATCTTGTTTCTCTAGTTACCCATCAACCAGGAGGTCCCACTTGGGCAAGCTGAGGGGACTGGGGGTCGAGGTGGCCCAGCAGTAGTCCAGATTCAGGACCAGGTTAGAGTCTGTCCTCCCCAGGATGTGAACCTCTGCATACACTGGATCCTTCAGGAGCTTTGCGACTGGGTAGTCTGCCTCACTGTAGTATGACCTGTAGGCTTCCACTTCTGTGGACAAAGGGTAGCATTCACACAAAAAGCTGAAGTGCAGCAGTTTCAGAACAGCGCTGGCCATCTTAAACAGAATGTTGGAACAGGCATTTGTTCCACCTAAGTAGTAACCCATCAGATGCAACTAAGCCTTCATTTAATACTAGGATTTGTAGAATCAGGTGTGTTAAGTTTGGCTTGAGTCAAAGCCTGCACCCACCCCTTGTATGAAAGCAATTTCCTGTCAGGGACAAGCTATCACAGCAAGATTTTATTCTTCTAAAACCATTTCTCCTGTTTACCTTCCACACATCCCTTGTTGTAACATTGTCCGCTGGCCAGTCGGAGCTCTACTCGGACAAGTCCAGTAGCAGCGACTGGAGTAGGGGGAGGAACAGCATTCACCTCAACCACCAAAAACTCCACCGCAGTGTCAGAGTACTTACACTGGAACTGCAGCCTAGAAGAAAACATGTTGACACTGATGCAAAGTACTTTAGGCCAGAACTGTTGTTCCACAGACTCAGGGTAGCCTAGTACATTCTGACTCAATGATACTAACAGAAAATGCCTTGAAGAAATAATTCAGTATGAAAAGAATGCTAAAAATATTGTACTGGCCATTTCACTTAAGCCTCAAGTGGAATTGGCTAAAGGGAACTTTGTGGTGTTACATTTCAAGGAGGGAAGACTCACTCAAAGTGGCTGTCTCTAGTGATTGAGCCTCGAGGTCCAGTCTCCACTTCATAGGAAGACATCATATTGTTCTCATAGACCACATAGCCACTCTCCTCCTGCAATGGACAAAACATAACATTCAGCGTAGGCCAATGGGTCTAACATCCAGGCTTTGCCTGTTCCGGTTGAATTGGACTGATTTACAAGTTCCTTGAAAAATGTAATTCATTTAATCTGATTGTCATAAGGTTCCATGACTTTGTCCCCACAGGGCATTGATGATTTATTAAATTGTGGGTGTTAACTTTTGTACACCTGTGGTGTTCCTGATCAAAGATGCCAAGAAAACTGTCTAAATATGGACTAAAGATCTGGGCAGCATCTGATGCCAGGACAAGTTATGCCTGGAAGATGCAGGGTTACACCGGGAAACCTGCTGACGGTGTTCTTGAAAGGAACCAGCCTGGAAGTGACTGAAGGTCTTCAGGGGTACAAGATGTGACAATTTCTTCCCCCCATATGCTCTTGGTCAGGAGCTGCTCAAAAAATGACCATGGTGGGGACAGTCAGAAGGAACAAGCCTGAGTTACCTCCTGCTTTACTACTAAGGACAAAGATTATTTAGAGGAAAAACATGCCTTCACCGACACTTGTGTTCTACTGCCCAAAGGAAAAAAAATGCTCCTGATGACAATTGCACAGGGATGCCGCTGTGCTGGATTACAACAGGAACAAAGTGGGAGTTGACAAACTTGATAAGGAATGTTACCATCTTTCAAATCTCATGTACTTTTTCCCCTTACCAGATTGTTTAAGCTGCACAACAATAAGACACGTTCGGCAAAATGCTCATTGAATTTGTGAACAATATGGAGTCAATTCTATTCATTTGAATAAGTAAATATGTTTTAGATGTGATAAATTAAAACACTTAAATTTCTCAAGTTACTATGACGTATTACTTGTATGTACTCATTTTATTTACGGATTGTTGCGATCAGGTTACTGGCACATACTATTGTAAGAGGATGACGGCACGTTGGCCCATGGTGGTGTTCTTCAACATCCTAGCTGTGTCGGCCTAAAACGCGTCTGATGTGAATGGAGGTGAATACAGGCTGAAAGCAGGGGAAATTCTTCAAGAGGACACTATTCCTAGAAGAGTTGAGAAAGCCATGGTGGCACCCCTCATTCAAAGGCAAATACCTTGCTCCAACACCATCCTTTGCTGGAATGGTGAGAGATACAAGGGCCAGAAGCAAGAGCTACAGCTGCCAGAGACAGAAGGAAGAGGTGCAATCTGTGTGCACCAAGAGATGTCAAAACTAGCATCATGTGCCATAAATGCAGTGCATATATTTGCAAGGCACACGCAACCACCACGTATTGTCCAACATGTGCATGAGAACACAAAATGTAACCATTGATTAAAGAACAAACATTGTTCACATTCTGTTAATGTGTTCAGACATTAATTTTGTATAATGGTAAAGTTCTCATATCCTATCATCATGTCAGTTTTAACCTGGAACAGGTTATTTTGTGCCACTATTTAAAAATGTGAAACAGTATCAAAACAAATGTCCTTGATAAAAAAAATTAAAGTAGTCTGATAATTAGCACTGTTTCATCTGAGTATTTGTTATAGTCAACGTAATCCATACATTATGCTTTTTTTAGTCGAAAACGAGTTGTATGAGCTCTGGTCAATGAGGCCTACAGGCCATAAATAGCAAATGAATTCAAAACTTGTAATGTTCCACAAGAACTTAAATTAATAAAAACACAACAGGTGATAACATATTATGGATTTAATAATCAGCTAAAATGTGGCAGTCATTTTGGACAGGGTACATGATAATCTAGAGAATTAACATGAAATGAACAGGAGGGTTAAATTAATGCAGGGCCCTGCATTCTCTAGATTGTTATTTTTCTATCAGATGGGATTAAATGCCTAAAACAGACATCATGGAGTTGAATGGGACTGTAGTCAAATTCTATTTATTCATTTAGATCATAAAATCCAGGGGGGGGGGGGGGGGGGGGAACACCAGGTGAGAGGACTCAAACTACCAGGCAGAATAGAACCCCAGCAGCATTGACCAAGGCCTAAATATGAAAACCCACTGGAAGCAATGGATTGGGTTCATAAAACACTTCCTAGATGGTCAAGATTTACATTGTGTCAAATTGAGAAAGATATTTACCCACCATGAGAGTGGTGCCACAGGCTGTGACAGGGAACTGGTACATGGCAAAGGCTTTAGTGGTGCCAACAGGCTTACAGAGGGCATCTTGTGGTCCAAGCAGACTGATGGTATCAAGGTCCAGGTTGGGCAGAGTGGCATCCCTGGCCACCACAACAACAAACTGACCATCTCTGGTACACTGTACAGTCACTGAGGACGGAGTCGGCACAGAAAGGATGAGTAATTGCTCATGCACCACTCTAGAAAGTTATGATAGAGCCAACAGAACATTTAATTCACAACATATGTTCACACTAACATAACTCTATAAATCTGAGTCTTACAAGCTAGGCAGGGGCAAATACAAAGATGCAAATTGTAAAATAAATTAAGGGAAAAGCCAAAACAGTTACCTGCTTTTCCATAGTAGCACCGCCTCTCATCAAAACAGCAGTTGATTGCCTCACATTGAGCAAGAGTAAGATCTGGGACACCACAAGTAATTCGCTCTTCCGCTTTCACTTGGCATTTCTCAATAGGAGTTGTGGCATCTGGTCCCTGGGTAACCCGCTGAGGTGGCCACTGGGGCTGGTTTTTCAGCTTCTTCGCCTGCTGGTCATATGTTACTGGCCTGGTCTGAGGTTGCTGCCTCACCTTCTGGACCTGCTGAATTACTGGAGCCTGGTGCTTCTGTAGTAACATTCCCCAAGTATTTGCACTACTGTAGCGCACAAGCACAGCCAGCAACACAACTACACACCTTGCTGATGATGCCATTGTAATACACAATTGTATCGACAGGACTTGCTCAGGGCTCGCTGAAGCTTTTATACCTGATTGAGTGCGTTTGTTTGGCAGATGCCCCGCCCCTCCTCGTTAAGAGTCGAGCTGTCACCATCCCTGGGTAGTTAATCAGTCAGGGCCTGGAAGGCATCCCTGGGTAGTTAATCAGTCAGGGCCTGGAAGGCATCCCTGGGTAGATAATCAGTCAGGGCCTGGAAGGCATCCCTGGGTAGATAATCAGTCAGGGCCTGGAAGGCATCCCTGGGTAGATAATCAGTCAGGGCCTGGAAGGCATCCCTGGGTAGTTAATCAGTCAGGGCCTGGCAGGTGCAGCTCATTGATAGCTCGTTTGGCTCTAGGGCGCGATCATCACCTAGGAATTGTTTCTATCAAATGGCTCCATTTGAATACTTTGAAATGTATTAATGGTATACTTGTCCTCTTTTGATCCATCTCAATAGTATGAAGTTGCTTCCTATTCTTGTCCCCTCTCTTTCATAAATATTTTTTAGATATTCCTTTAGACCACGTGACAAACTCATTCCACGGAGGGCCAAGTGTCTGCGGGTTTTCACTCCTCCCTTGTGCTTGATTGATGAATTACCCTCACCGATTAGTAACGAGCTCCCCTCACCTGGTTGTCTAGGTGTTAATTGAAAGGAAAAAACAAAAACCTGCAGGCACCCAACCGTCCGTGGAATGAGTTGGACACCCCTGCGTTTTAATACTATTGAAATGCAACTGCTATTTCTCCTTCCTTCCCCTCTCCATCTCTAACTTTCTCTTGACCTCCCCCTCTGTCCTTCTCTCTCCCATGGATTAATGTATTATATTAAACAGGACTCAGGAGCTGGTTGAGTATAATGAGGGTCCCTTTGAATACTTGAAAATGAACTAATATTCTCTCTCCCTCCTTCCCCACCTCTCCATCCCCGCTCTTGTTCAGATGTATGGGCGTTACACACAGGAACTCGGTGTGTATGCCAAGGAGGAGGCGGCCCGCCTGCGTGATGGCGGGGGACTGCGGAGGTCCACCAGTATTCGCAGCCGGTCGGCAGAGCTGCTAGAGTATGAGAAAGACCCCTGCGCCAAATGTCATGGTGAGTGACCGACTGACCTCAACATGACCACTTGTATTTACCAACCTAATGACCACTCATATTTACTGACCTGTCTAATGACCTCAATATGACCACTCATATTTACTGACCTGTCTAATGACCTCAATAGGACCACTCATATTTACTGATCTGTCTAATGACGTCAATAGGACCACTCATATTTACTGACCTGTCTAATGACCTCAATATGACCACTCATATTTACTGACCTGTCTAATGACCTCAATAGGACCACTCATTTACTGACCTGTGTAATGAGTGAGTGATCACTGTGATCCAATGACCTCTCCTATGAGTGCACCACCACCACTGAACTGACCGCGTTGACCTACGCTGAGTGTACAAAACATTATGAACACCTGCTCTTTCCATGACATAGACTGACCAAGTGAATCCAGGTGAAAGCTATGATCCCTTATTGATGTCACTTGTTAAATCCACTTCAATCAGTGTAGCTGAAGGGGAGGAGACAGGTTAAAGGTTAAAGAAGCCTTGAGACAATTGAGACATGGATTGTGTATGTGTGTCATTCTGAAGGTGCCAAAGATTTAAGTGCCTTTGAACCAACCTAATGACCACTCATATTTACTGACCTTGGGAGCAATTTCCAAACGCCTGAAGGTACCACGTTCATCTGTACAAACAATAGTACGCAAGTATAAACACCATGGGACCACACAGCCATCATACCGCTCAGGAAGGAGATGCGTTCTGTCTCCTAGAGATGAACGTCCTTTGGTGCGAAAAGTGCAAATAAATCCCAGAACAACAAAGGACCCTGTGAAGATGCTGGAGGAAACAGGTACAAAAGTATCTATATGCACAGTAAAACGAGTCCTATATCGACATAACCTGAAAGGCCTCTCAGCAAGGAAGAAGCCACTGCTCCAAAACCACCATAAAAAAGCCAGACTATGGTTTGCAACTGCACATGGTGACAAAGATCGTACTTTTTGGAGAAATGTCCTCTGGGATGAAACAAAAATAGAACTGTTTGGCCATAATGACCATCGTTATGTTTTTGAGGAAAAAGGGGGAGGCTTGCAAGCCGAAGAACACCATCCCAACCGTGAAGCACGGGGGTGGCCGCATCATGTTGTGGGGGTGCTTTGCTGCAGGAGGGACTGGTGCGCTTCACAGAATAGATGGCATCATGAGGTAGTAAAATGATGTGGATATATTGAAGCAACATCTCATGACATCAGTTAGGAAGTTAAAGCTTGGCCGCAAATGGGTCTTCCAAATGGAGAATGACTCCAAGCATACTTGTGCGAGCAAGGAGGCCTGCAAACCTGACTCAGTTACACCAGCTCTGTCAGGAGGAAAGGGCCAAAATTCACCCAACTTATTGTGGGAAGCTTGTGGAAGGCTACTTGAAACATTTGACCCAAGTTAAACAATTTAAAGGCAATGCTACCAAATACTAATTGAGTGTATGTAAACTTCTGACCCACTAGGAATGTGATGAAATAAATAAAAGCTGAACTAAATCATTCTCTCTACTATTATTCTGACATTTCACATTCTTAAAATAAAGTGGTGACCTAAGACAGGGAATTTTTACTAGGATTAAATGTCAGGAATTGTGAAAACCAAATACATTTAAACTAAGTTTAAGGTGTATGTAAACTTCCGACTTCAACTGTTTTAAAGCACTCGAGAACCATTTAAGAAACAAAGTTAGGTCAGCTAAAAGAAGCTTCACTGGACCCAATTTATTCTCCTTTTTCTGTGAACTGGAAAAGTCTGGAATTCCACCGGTTCAGTATCTAGAGCATTCATAGACTGTGTCCCTCAAGACACTGGGTTCTCTTCAATGTTTGATTGTGTCTTCAGGGACAGCCAGCTACTCCTATTTCATCCACCTGAGAGCAATCATTCACCTTTCCTCCTCTCCACACCCCTTTAATCTCTCTATCGTCACTCGCTTCCTGTGTCTTTAGCGGCCTTATTTCTCTCTCTTTCCACCCATCTCTAGTCCACTCAGTCCTTTATTCATTCATTCAGCTCAACAAGTCGTAATGCATTTCTATCTGTTTCTCCACCCCAATTGCTTTTCACACAGTGTTAATTCTGTCTCCATTTCTCATCACTCCATATGTCTTTTTTTAACGCTCTCTTACAGTGACTATTACAGTGACTATTTCTCTCATTGTAAGCTGTTGTCTTTTTAATCTTCCTCTCTCCCACCCCCTCTCTCCTTTTCCTTCCTCTCCCCTCTTTCTCTCTCCCTCCCTCTCTCCTTTCTCCAGTATGTACGTCTCGCTGTCAGAAGTTCCTGATCTCTCGTGTGGGCGAGGACTGGATCTTTCTCATCCTCCTGGGTCTGGTCATGGCCCTGGTCAGCTGGGTGATGGACTACGCTATAGCCTTCTGTCAACAAGGTGAGAGAGAGGGAGAGATATTCCTGGGTCTGTTGGGTAATGGACTACACCATAGGGAATGGAAGGAGGGAGAGAGAGAGGGTGAGATATTCCTTGCTTCCCTAGTGTAAAAAGTTCTGGAATGTGCCCTTTAATAGGTTTTATGTATCTGTGTGTGTCTCTGCGCTGTAGCTCAGAAGTGGATGTACGGGGGACTGAACAGTAACATGCTCCTGCAGTACCTGGCCTGGGTCACCTACCCAGTGGTGCTCATCACTTTCTCAGCAGGGTTCACACAGATACTGGCCCCGCAGGCTGTGGGTAAGATACTCAAGTGTGGAACGCGCGCACACACACACACACACACACACTCATTCAATGTAATCTTACACCTACATTTATTCCTAATCATGCTCACTCACATATATTTAAATAGCTCATTTGCATACCGAATGAAACACTGTGCAATATTAAAGGTCACAGATGTATGGCGTCGACTCAATCCACATGGGTAGTTGACAGAAGTTATACAACTTCAGGTCATCCTTGACTATATCCTTGAAACCACTAGTAATGACTGCCTTGAATTCATAAATAATCTTGAAGTGGATCTATGAATATACATTTTACCACACTCTCCGTCCTCCCCCTCCTCCTAACCCACCTCCCTCGCCCTCCTCTCATCCATCCCCCCTCTCACCTCCTCCTTTTCCTCAGGTTCGGGAATCCCAGAGATGAAGACCATTCTTAGAGGTGTGGTACTTAAGGAGTATCTCACCTTTAAAACCTTTGTGGCCAAGGTTATCGGGCTGACCTGTGCTCTGGGCAGTGGCATGCCCCTGGGAAAGGAGGTGGGAAACCCCTAGTGGACTATTACGGAATGAAAGTGAAATGTTTGAAATTCCTGGGCTCTAATTTATAAAGTGCTGATCTAGGAGCAGTTTTGCCATAAGATCATCATGAATACGGTTATATGGACAGGGAGCCTTATTCTAGTTCAGCACTCTTACTCTGAGACGCTTGATGAATACGGGCCCTGGTCTGAAATTGCTTTAGTTCTGCCTTTTCCCCCCTTTTCCCCTCCTTTATTACTAACTCTGCATTCCATGTTCTTTCTCTCCGTCATCCTCTGACCCCTACCCATCCATCTCTCTCTTTCTCTCTCTCTCGTTCCTCCAATCTCTCATCCAGGGCCCGTTCGTTCATGTGGCCAGTCTGTGTGCAGCTCTCCTGAGTAAATGCATAGCTGCCTTGTTTGGTGGGATTTACATGGTGAGACAGTCCCCCCCCCCCCCCCCCCCCACACACACTCAATTTGGTTTTAGTATCTGTGTGATATCTGTCTGACCAGCCTGCCACCCCTCCAGGACATACACTCACCCCCACTCACCTGAGCAGTATGACTCCTGTCTGCCAAGAAATTACTCTCTCTGCCATACACCACCCAAGACCTGGAGGAGGAGGAGGAGGAGGGGGGGGGGGATGGAGGAAGAACATTTCAAGTCAGCAAGCATCAAATTAGACTCTACTTTAGAACAATTCCATAATGATCAGGGTTGAGGTTCATCCTGTTTGAACCCAATCACTATAGGAGATTGAATGCATTTTCTGTCCAAAACTGAAGCAATAAAAATAATATCTCCCAGCAGATTTTGGTCTCTGCTTTTCTTCAATTTAACACTCAGGTACTCACTCAGATTTCTGTCTTTTCCCACTTACTGCTTAAGGAAGAGCCCTTTCAGGGAAACAAGGTACGAGTGCACATGTGTCTAAGTATGTGCACGTCTCAGTGTCCACTTGTTTCATGTTTGTTGGGGCGTCATGTGAGCGCCCTTCCATTTCAAGTCAAGCGTTTATATTCTGTTCTATGTGAATGCCATCATGACATCTCCCTTTACTTCATGTTATTCTGTTGATCTAAATTCCAACATTACTCTCTGTAACTCTCTGTAATTCCATTATGCACATATGTGTTTGTGTCTGTGTGGGTGTCTGTGAGTGTGCGTATGTTCCTATTACAGAATGAGTTGAGGAACACAGAGATGCTATCAGCAGCGTGTGCAGTAGGGGTGGGATGCTGCTTTGCTGCCCCTATTGGAGGTACGTAACCATGGGAAGTCCATGTACTTTACCATATACATTGGGGAGAAATACAGTAAATTACAATAAGTGATGGTGTTACTGCAACAGTGATTGTGTGTGCTGCAGGTGTGCTCTTCAGCATTGAGGTAACCTCAACGTTCTTTGCGGTGAGGAACTATTGGAGGGGCTTTTTTGCTGCCACCTTCAGCGCCTTCATCTTCAGAGTACTGGCTGTGTGGAACCAGGACGAAGGTGAGGAGGTGTGTGTGTGCAGGGGCGGGGGTGGTCTTGGGTCTGTGTCATTGAGCCAATAGTTAGTCAGAGCTGACTGGTGATATTCTCTCTGTCTCTCTCAGAGACCATCACGGCTCTTTTTAAGACACGTTTCCGTCTGGACTTCCCCTTTGACCTCCAGGAGTTGCCAGCCTTCGCCATCCTGGGGTACGTGTGTGTGTTTGTGTCCTGTGTGTTCTACACACCCTGTTCAAACTCCTCAGTATCGTCACTGTAAATGGCTATTAACCTAGAACTGTGTGTGACTCTGTCCCCTGTCCTCCTCAGGATTGCGTGTGGTTTTGGTGGGGCCCTGTTTGTCTACCTGAACAGACTTATAGTAGAGTGTATGAGGAAACAGAAGACCATCAACAAGTTCCTGCTTAGGAAGTGAGTTTGTGAATGTTATACTATTGAACTGTTATATATTGTACACAAACATATGGAGGACCAAATCTGCAGTAATTATAGATAAATGCACAAATAAATGGATGAATGAATGCACACAAATAGATAGTGGGGCAAAAAAGTATTTAGTCAGCCACCAATTGTGCATGTTCTCCCACTTAAAAAGATGAGAGAGGCCTGTAATTTTCATCATAGGTACACTTCAATGACAGACAAAATGAGAAAAAGAAATCCAGAAAATCACATTGTAGGATTTTTAATGAATATATTTGCAAATTATGGTGGAAAATAAGTATTTGGTCAATAACAAAAGTTTCTCAATACTTTGTTATATACCCTTTGTTGGCAATGACAGAGGTCAAACGTTTTCTGTAAGTCTTCACAAGGTTTTCACACACTTGCTGGTATTTTGGCCCATTCCTCCATGCATATCTCCTCTAGAGCAGTGATGTTTTGGGGCTGTTGCTGGGCAACACGGACTTTCAACTCCCTCCAAAGATTTTCTATGGGGTTGAGATCTGGAGACTGGCTAGGCCACTCCGGGACCTTGAAATGCTTCTTACGAAGCCACTCCTTCGTTGCCCGGGCGGTGTGTTTGGGATCATTGTCATGCTGAAAGACCCAGCCACGTTTCATCTTCAATGCCCTTGCTGATGGGAGGTTTTCACTCAAAATCTCACGATACATGGCCCCATTCATTCTTTCCTTTACACGGATCAGTCGTCCTGGTCCCTTTGCAGAAAAACAGCCCCAAAGCATGATGTTTCCACCCCCATGCTTCACAGTAGGTATGGTGTTCTTTGGATGCAACTCAGCATTCTTTGTCCTCCAAACACGACGAGTTGAATTTACCAAAAAGTTATATTTTGGTTTCATCTGACCATATGCCATTCTCCCAATCTTCTTCTGGATCATCCAAATGCTCTCTAGCAAACTTCAGACGGGCCTGGACATGTACTGGCTTAAGCAGGGGGACACGTCTGGCACTGCAGGATTTGAGTCCCTGGCGGCGTAGTGTGTTACTGATGGTAGGCTTTGTTACTTTGGTCCCAGCTCTCTGCAGGTCATTCACTAGGTGCCCCCGTGTGGTTCTGGGATTTTTGCTCAACGTTCTTGTGATCATTTAGACCCCACGGGGTGAGATCTTGCGTGGAGCCCCAGATCGAGGGAGATTATCAGTGGTCTTGTATGTCTTCCATTTCCTAATAATTGCTCCCACAGTTGATTTCTTCAAACCAAGCTGCTTACCTATTGCAGATTCAGTCTTCCCAGCCTGGTGCAGGTCTACAATTTTGTTTCTGGTGTCCTTTGACAGCTCTTTGGTCTTGGCCATAGTGGAGTTTGGAGTGTGACTGTTTGAGGTTGTGGACAGGTGTCTTTTATACTGATAACAAGTTCAAACAGGTGCCATTAATACAGGTAACGAGTGGAGGACAGAGGAGCCTCTTAAAGAAGAAGTTACAGGTCTGTGAGAGCCAGAAATCTTGCTTGTTTGTAGGTGACCAAATACTTATTTTCCACCATAATTTGCAAATAAATTCATTAAAAATCCTACAATGTGATTTTCTGGATTTTTTTTTTCTCATTTTGTCTGTCATAGTTGAAGTGTACCTATGATGAAAATTACAGGCCTCTCATCTTTTTAAGTGGGAGAACTTGCACAATTGGTGGCTGACAATACTTTTTTGCCCCACTGTAAAATCATTATTTGAATAATTAATCCCACTAATTTTATTAATTTAGATTATTTCTTAATTTATGTATGTCTTCCTTCAATATGATAATGAGGTGTCAATCAAAAGTATGTGGGTGATATCTAACACACCATTGGTGAATCAATGCCAAAACACCTTGCATGATTGCACTTGCCTCGGCTGCGTTCAGTATAAACGATTTGTCCCCCCTCTCCAACCAATAATGTGCAGTGCATATAGCTATCTATTAATATTATATGTCATTGTTTTTTGGGCCGAAGTTGGAGATAAAAATCGATTATATGCAGCTGTGCCGCATGCGCACCATAAAAACATTGCTCTTCCTTGATTTAGAAGCAGGTGAACAATTTTAGAACACAGAGCCATTGACTGCGTTACTTTTGACAATAAGCCACCGGACTACAGGCATATCGTGTTGAACCTAGAAGAAAACCAAGAGACGGGACTAGGCAAGAAGGACTTGACCGGGATTGCCCAGAAAACCATGTTACTGTAAACGAACGTTACTGAGTGAGTATCAAGATCGCTAGCTTGGCTACATATAATTAAGTCGAGTTGGCTAGCTAGCTGCGTTTTACAGCCAGACTCACACTTAGCTAGTTAGCTGATGAACTAATCTGCAATTATCATAAATCATTATCTAGCTAACTACGGTATATAAATATTTGTCAAATGTAAAACAAGCAGTGCCGTGGCATGTCAGAAGTAATGCATGTTGGCTAGATCACTTATTATAGAATGCATACTTAATTAATAGGGATGTCATTTAGCTAGCTACATACCTAGGCTAATTCTTGACATAATACATATTTGAAGCAGTTTGGTTGCAATATTAGGTCTCAATCACTGGCATCTAAACAAGCAACTAAGCTAACTATAATCAAATGAGGAGCATGATGTCATGATGAAAATCAACTATGTGAAGGTAGCCACAGTACAGATTAGCCACAATAGTGGAATTTGCTTTTTGCTTTAACAATTGTTAGTGAGATGAGAAGTGGTGCCATAAAATAGTTTATCTAGCTATAAATTCACATGTAAACCATGACATTTGTTGTAGCCGTTAACACAAAATGGCATGTATACTTTTAAATCAGCTCCTATTGTCATTTACAGACATGAATCCTAAATACAGGTACCATTTTAATTGTGTTAATCTCTGCAATTTGTCATCTGATCTCTTGGAGCCTGGTGGAGGCAGAACATTTTTCTACATCTAGGTTGAGGCTTGTTACTAGCAGGAACATGGAGCACTATCTGTCACATGATGTTGTTTTCCTTTACATTGCATAATGCTAGGCAGGAGGTGCTGGGCCAGTGGGAGGTCGACGCTCTCATTCTAACACACTACCTCTTTCAGTCTCTCTCCAGGTGCTACAGAGACAGAATGGTCCTCTGAGCCTTCTGACCAACTACTTGTGATCTCTCCAGAGCACAGAAGTAAGCTACACTCATAAATGTATACTATGTAAACCTCCTTCACTATGGCGGTCTGCCTGTGTGACAGCATAGCATATTATCCAGGGCCACTGGTTGGGTTGGATTTACTGTACACACAAACTCATTCTCTCACCTCCCTGTAAAAGTCCCAGACTTTTATCAAAACTAACATGTCCATCCCCTAATCTCCAGGTGAGTCTGCTGGGCAATGGAACTCTAGAGTAGTACATCCAAAACACCTTCCACCCTGTTGTCAGTTATCTGCAGATCGTTGCATCCATCAGGGAACTATCAAGGCTTTCAAAGGCCACATTTTGGGGGTGACCAAATGCAATAAAGTTTTGTATGAACTAATTTTCATTTTGTTAGATTCCAAAATACCTTTTTCATGTCATGTTGGTCTTCACACTAACTTCTGTGGTAACTTTTAAACAAAGACAACACACAGGCTGTGTTCAAAGGCAGCCCAATTCTGGTCTTTTCTTCACTAATTGGTGTTTTGACATCAGATGTTGTTCAGAGCTGATCTGAGTGGTCAAAAGGCCAATTAGTGAAAAACATAATTGGGCTGCATGTGTGAACGCAGCCTTAGTTTATGCTTCAAAAGTCCTAGAGTAAATGAGTCATGTCCAGATGAATAAAAATGTATTAATGTATCTGAGATATGTATATATCCCTGACAAGATTGAAGAATGGGACAAGTAGACAAAGTGAATGTCTGTGATTGTGTCCGTAGCATAATTTGAGTGGTTACATACAATACATGTTGACAGAATGGCTGCGAGACAGTGTTGCTGTACTCCCAGGTAAGACCCTTGCTTTCGGTACCACGGAAGGCCATAGTTTACAGTCGGGCTGCTTTGAAGAAGTGTCACCATCCAGGCCCATGTCACAGCTTGCAGTGAGTGGCCTGATGGGGAGATGAAATGCATTATGTACCTTTCATCACCAAAGCCATGTTAACGTTTACTGCACATGTTGCTGAAATATTCAACCCTTTCTGTTAGTGTCATTGATATGGAAATTCACATTCCGTTAATAAGCATGGACTAATACCTCTAGGGCAGAGGTAGGCAACCCTTTCCTGGAGTGCCGCAGGGGCTTAATGTTTTTGATTAAACTGACCTGGAAGACCAGGTGTGTTAAATTTAGATAATCACTGAACTGATAAATTAGCTCAGTTGGTCAGGGCGGAGTTCAGTTCAATTGAACGGAAGTGGTACTGAACGACCAGTTTAAAAATGGGAAAGGCTTGGCTTGTCGGTTCAAAGTATACCACTGCCCTTTAAATATGTTGCTTCAAGCCACACACCCACTGAACGGAGCAAACGTATGTCTAAGAACATACAAGAAAGTTTTGGAAAAATGTGTCATTCAGTACAAACCGTTCCGCAATGTAGCAAACGTTTAAGTGAACTATAGCCTAGTTGGAACAAAATTCTGCAGTACCTGGGCTCCCGAGTGGCGCAGATGTCTAAGGCACAGCATCTCTTTGTGCTTGAGGTGTCACTACACACTCTGGTTCTATCCCGGGCTGTATCACAACCGGCCGTGATCGGGAGCCCTATAGGGCGGCGCACAATTGGCCCAGCGTCGTTAGGGGAGGATTTTGCCAGAGTAGGCTGTCATTGTAAATTTAAGAATTTGTTCTTAACTGACTTGCCTGGTTAAATAAAGGTTTGCCTGCTCTAGGGTCCTGTGGTGAAGTGACTGCTGTGCAAGGTATTGGGCAACCACTTTCTTCCAGGGCCCATACTCACTAAACATCTCAGTAGAGCGTGATCTAGGATAACCTCCTTGTCAATGTAATTGTAGTCAATGTGAAGACAATCCTAACATCAGTACTCCTACTCTGAGATTCTTTGTGAATATGGTCCCTGGCCTGTCAACACTCCACCTGAAATGCAACAAAAATATGAATAATTAGCTCAGTAACTTAGCTAACTAGCCAATGAAACACTTGTAAATGTGCACAAGCCTAATAAAGCAGGTGTATATGAAAACAGCTTATTTGCTGTGAAATTAAGAGAGGCATTTATCTTGCTAACTTTGTCACCAATCGATAAACAGGCAGGGGAACAAAGTAGTTTAACAAAAACTGCGGAATAGTCTAACTAGCTAGTCTTTCAAATACAGCTACCAATATATCTAGTTAATTGATATTTTCTAGAAACCTAGCTACAGTCTGTTTAGCTAGCTAAGGTGAACTCTGAAGGTGGGAGTGAACTAACGTTAGCTAGTTTGGCCCCTGCAGTTAAGGTAGCTGGCTAGTTACATTTTTAATCAACTTTATTAATCGTATGAATAGCTAGCAAAGATATTCGTTCACACATGTCTCTTGTAGCAGCTAGTTGACCCAAATTGTCGATGCATGCCTCTGTAACGGATGTGAAATGGCTAGCTCGTAAGCGGGTACACGCTAGTAGCGTTTCAATCAGTTACGTCACTTGCTCTGAAACCTAGATGTAGTGTTGCCCCTTGCTCTGCAAGGGCCGTAGCTTTTGTGGAGCGATGGGTAACGACGCTTCGTGGGTGACTGTTGTTGATGTGTGCAGAGGGTCCCTGGTTCGCGCCCGTGTCGGGGCGAGGGGACGGTTTAAAGTTATACTGTTACACCTCCACACGGAAAAGCAGACAATATGGAGATTCGTCGTTTTCAACAGCAGCCAGCACTGACAGAGCAACCCACTGTACAGTGTTGCCAACTCCTCAGTAAGGAAAGTAGCTATTGGCTGTCCTAAAAGTCGCTAAATGACGCCATCACCTAATTTGCATAATTGGCCATGTGCATGTAATTGTGATGGAAGCTGTAGGAGAGAGGAATAACGTCGTGGGAGAGACAAAAAGTGAGTTAAAAACACCCAAAATATGTTTAGAACTACAAATGAACTTCTGTCGATTCTTCTTTTTTTTTTTTTGTCACAATTCCAACCCTCCTCCTTTATCTGGACTTGGGACCGGCAAAAGTGACCCAAAAGAGACACTGGCGGAGTTACTTAGTTTTTTTTTGTTTTTTTGTTTAGGTTTCTTAATTTGGTTTGGTTTTTAACCTTATGGTCCACTTAGGAGCCTACAACAAGTCACAGTAAAACATGAACATTTTTAACCATAACATGTTTAAAAAATTTTTTTGTATACAATCTAAATGGACCAAAAAGAGACAATAGAAAAAAACTGTCAATGGCAGTCTGGCCATAATTCAGGTGAATTGTATTTTTTTCCCAGACCCCCCTCCACACACACACAGGCTGTGCTGGCTCACAGATAAGGGGGTCATTGTCATTTTGGTCAAGGCTCTCTATGGCAGGTTCAGCCACTGAGGGAGCTGACTTAAATGAGTAAGCAGCTGATGTGCCAAAAAGCTGCAAAACATTATCAGGCAGCTGGTGCTCATAGCAAGCCTCACCAGACAGCTTCAGTCCATATCGAATGTACAGGATGGAGTTAAGGGTCTGCAAGGACATCCGATTTCTAAGTTTGTTTTTTACCACACTCTGGCTGAATACTCTCTCGACTTCAGCATTCGAGTGTGGCAAGGACAACACAGACACAGCAGCCATGGCAAGTTCTTGAAACGGGTTGATATCAGCTGCATCCCTGAACTTCCAAATCTCACTCCAGAAGCCCAGTGTGTTTTTTTGTCTCATTCCATTTACTAAGATGGATGGCACGCCATTGCTGGACAATCTTGTCTATCTCTGCAGGGGAGTAGCCAAGGAGCTTGGCTATTTTTTCTATTTCTCCAGGGCTCTTATTGTGCTTTAGAGTTTCCTCCACATTGAAAACTGACATGTACTGCAATGCTTCGATGTTGTCCGGCAGTCTCACCCTCAACTCATTATTAGTGAGGAAGATGGTGAAGGCTACACACCGCTTTCTGACATTGTTTTCATCCTCGGGCGCAAGGTGGAGCTCAGCTGCCTTTGATTCAAAAAGGTAACCACGGTACGGTTTGGGACTGATGTATCCATTTTTGGCCCTTTGAGTACATCAACATTTGCCAGTATATTCAGCAACCTGCTGCTCAGACTTGATCAGGCTAACCAAACTGTCAAGTAGCTAAGAGGATCCACTTGCTCTCCCTCAAAAGCCTTGATGGCCAACTGTACCTCACCCAGCACTGACTTTAAAAAAAAGTCAGATACAATATGTTTTGAGGATCACTGTACATGGAGTATAAAACCTCAGCCATGTAGCAGTGTTCACTGGACTTGGTGACTGCGAAATGCAGCCTAAGCTCCTCCCACTGGTCCAAAACGCGTGAAACCGCAGGTTCAATGGAGAGCCAACGTGTGGCACACACCTTGGTTATCTGTAAAGGTTTCTCCCCACAGTTGATGGTCTCATATGGCCTTGTAGGCCAGTTATAAGTCTCTCGTACCAAGTACTCCACACTACGGGGGATGGTGTCATTGGAAGCATGACT
Source organism: Salvelinus namaycush (assembly GCF_016432855.1). Classification (NCBI taxonomy): domain Eukaryota; kingdom Metazoa; phylum Chordata; class Actinopteri; order Salmoniformes; family Salmonidae; genus Salvelinus; species Salvelinus namaycush. The sequence goes on from NC_052331.1 coordinate 27,741,981, forward strand.
TACAGCAAGCTGCAGAGAGTGGCACACACAGCGAATAAGAACCAGATATTTGAGGCCATACTCCTCCTTCAGCACTTTATGGACCCCATTGTTAATCCTCGTCATAAGAGGCATTGTCAGTCCCTATCCCCAGGAGTTTCTCTTTTTTTAGACAACACTTCTCGAGGAAAGCCACAAAAGCACGGGCTATAGATTTGGCATCTCCTCCCTCCAACTCAACAAACCCCAGAAATATTGATACAATTGTCTGCTTGGTGTCACTAAAGTACCTTATCACAACCCCCAGGTACTTAGAAACACTTAAATCCGTGGACTCATTGAGGAAGAAGCTGAAACGCTGGTCACCCACATCTGCGACCAACTTTTTCAGAAAGTATGGTGCTCGAACTCTCACAAACACCATTAATCATTTCTGTGCACTTTGTCCTGTGCATTTTGAAGTGGGTAGCAGCAGTGGAGTCTGAGAAAGCAGCTCTACATGCTTCTCCAATGTGATCACATGCCAGCATGGAACAGTGTTCAGCGATAGCTAATGCCATGGTGGCCTCAGCCTTTTTTGCAGTCAATTTTTTTTAACCATAAATGGCAGCTTGTTTTTGGTTGAACTGTTATAAGGCTTTGCATTTTGAGTATGATTTTGAGTTGTCATGTGTTTTTTTACATCACTAAGTTTGGCGTAGAAATCATCCTTACAATACAGGCAGTATGCCCGTGTATCATCTCCAATAAACGGCTTCAACCAGCCTTTGAATTCAGGGTTTGATTCCCACTCCTTTCTGTATTTTTGAGTGTACAGTTTAGACTGAGACATGATGAGCTAGCCAGCTAGATGTTTAGCTTATGTCACAGAGGCACACACACAGTGGACAAGATGAGTAACTGACTGAGGCTGTGAGTCAAATGCAGTGATTTATTTTTGTACAGTGATTTATTTTAGATAAAGAACATTTTACATTTACATCCCGCCCTGAATGTAAGCCAGGGCGGGATCAGCCAGCGGCGGCTTCCCGCATGCGTGATTCATTTGCACTCTGGACGCGGAGGGGTGAACATCTCCTGCTCTGACTTCAGCTGGGAGGGACTGATGCGTGAGGACTGGGCCGCCTGTGAGTGCTTTGGGACGGGGGTGGGTCTCACGGCAGCACCCGCTTCTCGTTGAGAAGAGTAAGAACGATACGTGCTTTCACGTCAGTCTCCAATAACACCAGAAAAAGTCACTAGTCGTTTAAAAAAAATGTGTCGCTAGAGGGTTCTAAGTTATTGGAGCTAAGTTGGCAACACTGTGTGAAGGTAGCCACTAGAGGGATTTGTGGTTCACTTTCAAAATAAATGTCCTGCATCGAAACTGACGCAAACGGATACAAATAGTGGAATCATGCCGTATTTGGACTAGTTGTGTTCGGGATAAACCTCAATGTTATGTATATTACTTTGGAAATAATAGACAACGAAGGAAAACAATAAAGCATACATTTACCGCTATATATATCATCCCCTTTCTCATTTTGGTTGCTGGAGACGCGACCCAGTCGTTCGTTCGATATTTATGTTCCGTTGCCATGCTCAGTGACAAGGTTCTTATCCCTTGCTTGCTAGCTAGCCAACTTGGCCAGGTGACAAGAGAATTTTGTTCTTCAGGTTCATAACCCAATTTAAATATATTACTCAGTCTGCAAACCAGAATTTGTAAGATCCTGGTCGAATGAAACAGACGGAGGCCCAGCTAAATAGTCAAAAAGGTTTATTCACGGAACGTTCTAAAGTCAGGAATACAAAACAATTCATATTATACTGACTTCTCACGCCCACACATTCACACAACCATACACGCACACACACACACACACACACACACACACACATGCATACAAACAGACGCACACACATGTCCTGCTACCCAGCCGACAGAGATTAGTGACCTTGTCCTTGAGACATACTCCCTGTTCTCTCCCAAATCTCTAGTCAGGTCAGCACCAAGCTCAGACAGTCTGTGTTTATAATACCATAAAGACATATTGCCTTTACCCTAATTCTGACTAGACTACACATTTATTGATTATGATTTTATACATTCTAATCACTTCCATACAATTATATGTTTCAGGGCGGAATATTCTAATCATTCAATTAACCGATAATTCTCACCTAACACCAGGTCACCCTTAAAAATGAGCCTCTGGTTCTCAATGGGCTTTTCCTGGTTAAATAAATAAAGGTTCTATATTTTTTTTTTATGCTAATATTACAGCTTCACAGTCATGATCTGACTGCAGCCAGAACAGAAACGTTTATTGCGTTACGTTTGATTAAGCTGTTTATCCCGCTTATCACAGTTACCAAAGAAAACAATACTAAGCACACATTTACCGGTAAAACAAATATTATTTATGTAAGTAAACTCATACTTTCATCTTTGAATGCTAGAGATGCGACCCAGTAGGTCCTTCGATATTTATGGATGCGACCCAATCGTTCGTTTATGTTCTGTTGCCATGCTCACTGCCAACGTTCTTATCCCTTGCTAGCTAGTCAGCAATCTACTGCTAACAATTACAACCTCTGCAGCCAGAATAACAGCAAAGCAGCTGTTTTCTTTTGACATTCATTTGCATACAGTGCCTAGCAAAAGTATTCATCCCCCTTGGCGTTTTTCCTATTTTGTTGCATTACAAACTGTAATTGAAATTGATTTTTATTTCATGTAATGGACATACACAAAGTAGTCAATTGGTGAAATTAAAAAAAAATCTAAACAGAAAAGAAAATAGTAAAAATGCCAAGGGGGTGAATACTTTTGCAAGCCACTGTATATCCATAACAATGAGCTGATAATGCCTGATTTTTGTCTGGCAAACCTAGAAAAATCTGCATTCCCGTCAGGACACTCAACACTGTTCATTATGAGGAGATCACATTGCATATCAAACACTAGGCTAGAAGCTAGCTAAATAGTTTGTTGCTAGCAAACCTGCCAATATGACAACCGAATTCAAAAATACCAGTTGCTGAAAACTGTTGCTCACAAACTAGAAACGTGGGAGGATTTGACAGTATAGCGCCACTTGTGTCATGACTGCAACATAGGGACCAGAGAAATGTATGTTTGTCACTCACCACGTTAGGTCATCAGATGCTCAAAAAAAAAAAAAATCCTCCTTGGAGCTGCTTTTACAATGAATCCCATTTCAGTTTGTGGTTGTTGGTTTAACTTTCTGTAACTTTGTAGCAAGTAAGGTCTGCATGTGTAGGTGCAAATTGCGTCATGATTGCAAGGTGTCCCAATATCTTTTCCAACTCTCCCGTTATCTGTTTTTAATGTCTATTCTAGAATGCCCTTCTAGCCAATCAGAAACTAGTATTCAACAATGCTGTGTTATAATTAAGCAAAAGGCCCAAGGAAGTGTGGTGTATATGGTCAATTGAATATGCATGACACATCGCAGAGTGACTGGACACAGACCTTAACCGCCTTATTGCTATTATAAACTGGTTACCAATGTACCAATTGTCATACCCGTGGTATAAGTTCTGAAATACAACAGCTTTCAGCCAATCAGCATTCAGGGCTTGAACCAACCAGTTTATCATGTTATATGAATTCAACAAAAAACAATAATTAGTTAATTTGACAAAAGACAAAAGTTGAAATCGCACTGTGGATGTATTAGACTTCATAATTGCATACTTATATTTCACAGTACAATATGTGGACACCCCTTCAAATTAGTAGATTTGGCTATTTCAGCCACACCAGTTGCTGACAGGTGTATAAAAAGTGAGGACACAGCCATGCAATCTCCAAAGACAAACATTGGCAGTAGAATGGCCTTACTGAAGGGCTCAGTGACTTTCAATGTGGCACCGTCATAGGAGGCCACCTTTCCAACAAGTCAGTTCATCAAATTTGTGCCCTGCTAGAACTTCCCCGGTCAACTGTAACTGCTGTTATTGTGAAGTAGAAACATCTAGGAGCAATAATGGCTCAGCCGTTAAGTGGTAGGCCACACAAACTCACAGAACAGGACCGCTGAAAAGCGTAGCACGTAAAAATCTTCTGTCCTCGGTTGCAGCACTCACTACCAAGTTCCAAACTACCTCAAGAAGCAACGTCAGCACAAGAACTGTTCGTACAGAGCTTCATGAAATGGGTTTCCATGGCCGCACTCAAGCCTAAAGTCACCATGCACAATTCCAAGTGTCGGCTGGAGTGGTGTAAACTTTGCCACCATTGGACTCTGGAGCAGTGGAAACATGTTCTCTGGAGCTATAATGGTCAAATTTGTGTATACACTTCACATTTGTGTTCTGATGGTGTCACTGAGTAGGCTGATACCCGTTTCATGGACCCAAGATCCATAGGTAAAGCTGTACATTGCAATATGAAGGTTAAATAGGCTGAATAGTGAGGGGATTTTACAGTCAAAGTCCTGCAATAATAGCTACAATGCTAATATTTGTGTAAACTCTTCACAGTTGTGAACATTTCATGAACCCAAGATTCTTAGGCAAGGTTCTATAATTCATACAGTAGTCCCCCAATTCAATTCTGAAGTCTAACACAGCCAAAATGTTATTTTAAACTGATTTTTTTTTTTAAATAGTCTTTTGTTGAATTTATATAACAACATTCCAAACCTGTAAAGCATTATCTAGTCCAAATATGGCATGATTCCAATATTTGTATCTGTTTGCGTCAGTTTCATGGGGTACTTTTATTTTGAAGATGAACGCAAATTCCACTATTGTGGCTCATAGTTATTGTGACATCGATCAACCAATGGTGTGTTAGATTCCACCCACATACATTTGATTGATGTTATCATATTGGAGGAATAAATAAATAAATTAATGAATTAAGATAAAAATATTAAAATTAATTAAAGTTAGAATAATTAGATAATACAGATATGTAGAGAATTTATTCCTTTTAGTCAGTATTTTGTATTTCCTTGCTCATTTAATTGTGTGGATTTATTTATTCATTTATTTATGTTTCTGTGTGCATTTATTTATTTATAATTGTGGCAGGTTTAGTTCTCCATACACACACAGAGGCGGCTTGCCTTATATGTGAACCCCACGCTGCATCCCCCCAGGAAAACACTGTTGAGAGTTTGAATAGTACAACGTTCAATTTCGACATTTGGTAGTCCATCAGCAGTTCTCTCAAGTCCAGTTTGGGTCCATTTAAAAACAGCTTTGTTGCAAGGTATCGTCTCTATAATTTCCCTAGCGGCCCGAGATCTTTCATACATAAACAGCAGTGTATTATATAAAAGATGAACAGAAAGGGAGAGACAACTTGTAAAAGTTGGACACTGTTCCTTTAAGAGCAGACGTGTCAGTAGATAGGGAGGGTCTTTGTAAGGTCAGCTTGCTGAAGTGAAACCAAACTGGAAACCTGAACGTTATGAACAGGAACAATCCTTTAGACTTATTCACAAAGCTACATCTACTCTCCAGTCAATGTTGACCTTTTTTCTAATCATAAGAAGAGAAAGAACAAGTCAACACATGCTGAGGTGAGTAGAAAGAAAGAAGATATGTGATAATTGTTTGATATGCCCCATGATGACTGGTATAACTACCAGTCAAAAGTTTGGAAATACCTACTCATTCAAGGGTTTTTCTTTATTTGTACTATTTTCTACATTGTAGAATAATAGTGAAAACATCAAAACTATGAAATAACACATGGAATCATGTAGTAACCAAAAAATGGTTAACTTTTGACTGGTACTGTATGAAACAGTGTATTATTATATTGTTCACACTGAGAAACAATTCAATGATAAAAAATCAAATTAAAGAATGACTGATTTCAGAGGGGCCATGACAGATTTTGTTTTCTTTGGTCTGTTCTCAGCTATGGCTTCTTCTGAAGAGCAGCTCCAGTGTTCTATCTGTCTAGATGTGTTCGCTGAGCCAGTCACCACTCCCTGTGGACACAACTTCTGCAAGGCCTGTATCAGAGGATACTGGGATAGCACTGACGTGTGCAAGTGTCCCACATGTAAAAATACATTTTATAAGAGACCAGATCCCTTTTTCAATACTTTAATTTCTGTGAAGGCTGCTCAATTCAAGAAGTTAGCTCCAGTTCATGTCACACCTATCACCCCAGGACAAGCCCAAACCACAACCCTCGACAAATCTGGAGAAGTACCATGTGACATCTGCACTGAGACAAAGCACATGGCCCTGAAGTCCTGTCTGGTGTGTCTGACCTCTTATTGTGAGACTCACCTGGAGCATCATCGGATAGTGGCGTCTTTAAAGAAGCACAAGCTGATTGACCCTGTGGAGAACCTGGAAGACCGGGTGTGTAAGAAGCATGAGAGACCCCTGGTGCTGTTCTGTAAGAGAGAACAAGCATGTGTGTGTCAGTTCTGCACTGAGACAGACCACAAGACTCATAAGACTGTCCCCATAGAGGAAGAGTATGGAGAGAGGAAGGCTCAGATGGGGAAAAGTAAGGGTACATTTCAGAAGATGATCCAGGAGAGACTGAAGAAGGTTAAGGAGATCGAACAGGCAGTAGAGCTCAGCAAGAGAGATGCAGAGAGAGAGATAGCAGACAGTTTGCAGGTCTTCACTGCTCTGGTTCGTTCCATTGAGAGAAACCAGGCTGAGCTCATTGAGGTGGTTGAGGAGAAGCAGAAAGCAGCAGAGAGACAGGCTGAAAGGCTCATTGAAGAGCTGGAGCAGGAAATCACTGAACTAAAGAGGAGAAGCACTGAGCTGGAGCAGCTCTCAGATATTAAGGACCACCTTCACCTCCTTCAGAGCTCCACATCCCTCTATACCACCCTTCCACCTACCAAGAACTGGTCTGAGATCAGTGTTCACAGCGACCTGTGTGTTGGGACTGTGAGAAGAGCTGTGTCTCAACTGGAGGAGACACTCAATAAAGAGATGGAGATGTTTCCTCAAATCAAGCTGAAGAGGATGCAGCAGTGTGCAGTGGATGTGACGCTGGACCCTGACACAGCATTTCCTTATCTTATCCTGTCTGGGGACCAGAAAGAAGTGAGATATGGAGCCATAAAGCAGGAACTCCCTGACAACCCAGAGAGGTTTGATTGTCATCCCCGTGTGTTAGGAATGGAGGGGTTCTCTTCAGGGAAATTCTACTATGAGGTACAGGTGAAGGAGAAGACTTGGTGGGCTTTAGGAGTGGCTAGAGAGTCCATCAACAGGAAGGGGATGAATGTACTGAGTCCTGAATTTGGAGCCTGGACTATAGAGCTGAGGAATAGGAATGAGTATGGAGCTCGCACTGAGCTTGTAGTTCCCCTCACCATGAGAGAGAAGCCCCAGAAAGTGGGTGTGTTTGTAGATTATAAGAAGGGTCAGGTCTCCTTTTACGATGTGGAGGCCAGGTCTCATATCTACTCTTTCACTGGCTGCACCTTCACTGAGAGACTCTACCCACTGTTGTCTTCACCTGATCCTTCTGGTGATAACTCCGCTCCACTTATCTTCTCTCCCATCATGTCTGACTGAGTTTAGTCGATAGGAAATTCAGTCACAGGAAAGCACAGCGATGTGCCTTAATGAATGTGTTTATAGTTTTTGTTATCTATGATCCGATTGTATAATTAAGCAGTAAGGCCCGAGGTGTGGTTTATTGGGCAATATTTTTTATTTACAATGATGACCTGTCAAACACATCATTAAACAACACTTACACTATACATACTGTAACTATATACACATCAATAACACAATACATGAAGAGCAAACACAAAAAGCAAAACACAATGAAACAAACACATTCTTTAGTAGAAAAATACTGATACAGCCTTTAGCAGTGGTATATTGGCCATATACCAAAATGGAAAGTGGATACCTAGTCAGTTGCACAACAATGAATTCAACTGAAATGTGTCCACATGTAACCCAACACCTGTGAATCAGTCCATGTCATCAGCGCTCAGGGAGCAGTTATTGTGGGGGTTAACTGGCTTGTTCAAGGGCAGAATGGCAGATTTTTCCACCTTGCCCGGCTCAAGGTGACTTATTGCTATTATAAACTGGTTACCAACATGAATATAACAGTAAACAAGTATTTTTGCAATATGCCTGTGGTATATTGTCTGATATACACATGGCTGGAATGCTGTTTCTGCCAATCAGCATCCAGGACCCAAACTACCCAGTTTATGATGAATGCTTCTCCGATGTCTTAACTGTAAATTGCTATGATTTTTTTTTTTTTTTTTTTATTTGTCTCTAGTCCATGTGCCATTATTTTCTTCCTGTACAAAATACTAATTTTGCCCCTCATTCCTCCTCTCATTGTATAAAGAGTTAGGGCCAGCTCGCTCTATAGGGCCTGTCATGCCAAAATGTCCCCCGGCCCAAAAAATGTCCCCTCTGCGTTACAATGGGATTCTATAAACTATTAGCTATATCAACGGTGTGATGGCCTAATGATAAAAATGTTGGATATCATTAGAGCCTAAAGGATGTTCTTTTCATCATCGCTATGCAAACATGGCTGAATTCCGTGACAATTTCGCTGTTTAAAACAAGTTTATTTTAGCTAATAGAATGAAAACATTACTTCAAACTACTTTTGGGTACCTTCTTGTTAACATTACATGAAATCCAAGGCTTAAACGTTGCTACGGTTTGGAAATGTCAAATAAAACATGTCATCTGCTTGACACATTAAAGTTACCTTACAGATCATGAAGTCAGATCATTTCCACTCCATTCATATACAAATCCATTTGATTCATACACTGGCTTGTCTGGCTGTCATGTTTTGTTTTAACTTGCCCTTCCCTTATCTATACTGAAATAACAATTTCAGTAGTCCTCTATTTTGATTTAAAAAAAACTCGCATAGCTCATTAGTACACCCTTGGGGTTGAAATATATATATGTATCTATTGTAGGTCCTAGGATACAACAATGAACACCTTGTTAAACAGCTGTGAAAACCAACTTGGCAATATTTAAGATTGTAATACATAAACTCTTATATTTTTTGGTACAATTGTGTTCATTTATTTGCAGATTTTGTTTTGTACGCTCACATGGTAATCAGACTAAAATACTGAATTCTGGTGTGTGGGATATTGAGGAGGTGGTTGCTGTGTAGGTGGGAATGTTCTGCCTGTCACCACTTGTTCTCAACAGGCAGCCAGTCTCGGAAGGGGGACTTGACTGCAAAGTCCAGGCACTGCTGCTCAGTGTTTGCAGTGCTAGTGTTTTTAGTTGATCTGTGCATCTCACATATGATGTGCCCAGTATGATAGTTTTCTTGCTCTTTCTTAGCAGATAATGACAACTTGACAATAACAGTAGCTGATGTAATGAAAAGTTGGAGGGTGGTTGGTAATGGAGAACATCAGGTGGATCCATGTCTGGGTGTTGGGCAGAACCCTTAGGTCCTGGAGAACAGGAGCATAATAAAGGGAACAGGGTAGGAGACAAAGACATAAAGTTACACTTTACTGTGAGAACATTTGATGGATTAGTGGGAGATATGTACTTTAACACTTTTGGAAGGTATAGCCTACCTCAAGCTGGTCCCCCTCTGTCTCAGAGAATCAGACTGCTCCGAACTCACTGGTTCTGGTGGATGGGATACCTCCTGGGGGGCTCGGACAGTCGATGGTAATAAAGTCATTTGGAGAGAAATTGAAGAGGTAGATTTTTATAAGCTCAGCATAACTACCCTTTCTTGCTTTCTCTAATGTCACCCAAACTTAACATACTTTGTCAATTGGACTTCACCGAAGTGTAGGGCGTCAGTGCTTTCAGTGGTCGACCGTCCAACTGGAGAAGTTGTCTTCCACCGAGGTGAAGTTGTCTTCCACAACCCTAAGAAGATAAAGAGAAAAATATCAGTGTTAGGGAAACTAAAACAAGCTTTAGGTTATTTTGTGTGCAAATACAAATAGTTATCTGAGATTTGTTATATTCACTTTAATAGATGGTGACCCCAGCTAGGAGCGAAAGAGCAGCGAGGTTTCCCAGGTCTCGCTTTCCTTCTGTCCTTCCAAAAACAAGTAATTTGCTCACATGTCGTAGCACTTGGTCCCCTTCTTGATTCTGCTCCGGTAGCGCTCCTTCTGTTTCTCCTGCGCCTTGTCCATGTTCAGTCTCACCTTAATTAGTAAGAATAAATGAAACTATATTTCATATTACAAATACATTTCTTACATAGTGGGGAGAACAAGTATTTGATACACTGCCGATTTTGCAGGTTTTCCTACTTACAAAGCATGTAGAGGTCTGTAATTTTTATCATAGGTACACTTCAACTGTGAGAGACAGAATCTAAAACAAAAATCCAGAAAATCACATTGGATGATTTTTAAGTAATTAATTTGCATTTTATTGCATGACATAAGTATTTGATCACCTACCAACCAGTAAGAATTCCAGCTCTCACAGACCTGTTAGTTTTTCTTTAAGAAGCCCTCCTGTTCTCCACTCATTACCTGTATTAACTGCACCTGTTTGAACTCGTTACCTGTATAAAAGACACCTGTCCACACACTCAAACAGACTCCAACCTCTCCACAATGGCCAAGACCAGAGAGCTGTGTAAGGACATCAGGGCTAAAATTGTAGACCTGCACAAGGCTGGGATGGGCTACAGGACAATAGGCAAGAGGCTTGGTGAAAAGGCAACAACTGTTGGCGCAATTATTAGAAAATGGAAGAAGTTCAAGATGACGGTCAATCACCCTCGGTCTGGGCCTCCATGCAAGATATCACCTCCTGGGGCATCAATGATCATGAGGAAGGTGAGGGATCAGCCCAGAACTACACGGCAGGACCTGGTCAATGACCTGAAGAGAGCTGGGACCACAGTCTCAAAGAGAACCATTAGTAACACACTACGCCGTCATGGATTAAAATCCTGCAGCGCACGCAAGGTCCCCCTGCTCAAGCCAGCGCATGTCCAGGCCCGTCTGAAGTTTGCCAATGACCATCTGGATGATCCAGAGGAGGAATGGGAGAAGGTCATGTGGTCTGATGAGACAAAAATAGAGCTTTTTTTGTCTAAACTCCACTCGCCGTGTTTGGAGGAAGAAGAAGGATGAGTACAACCCCAAGAACACCATCCCAACCGTGAAGCATGGAGGTGGAAACATCATTCTTTGGGGATGCTTTTCTGCAAAGTGTACAGGACGACTGCACCGTATTGAGGGGAGGATGGATGGGGCCATGTATCGCGAGATCTTGGCCAACAACCTCCTTCCCTCAGTAAAAGCATTGAAGATGGGTCGTGGCTGGGTCTTCCAGCATGACAACGACCCGAAACACACATCCAGGGCAACTAAGGAGTGGCTCCGTAAGAAGCATCTCAAGGTCCTGGAGTGGCCTAGCCAGTCTCCAGACCTAAACCCAATAGAAAATCCCCGAAACCTGAAGGATCTGGAGAAGGTCTGTATGGAGGAGTGGGCCAAAATCCCTGCTGCAGTGTGTGCAAACCTGGTCAAGAACTACAGGAAACGTATGATCTCTGTAATTGCAAACAAAGGTTTCTGTACCAAATATTAAGTTCTGCTTTTCTGATGTATCAAATACTTATGTCATGCAATAAAATGCAAATGTATTACTTAAAAATCATACAATGTGATTTTCTGGATTTTTGTTTTAGATTCCATCTCTCACAGTTGAAGTGTACCTATGATAAAAATTACAGACCTCTACATGCTTTGTAAGTAGGAAAACCTGCAAAATCGGCAGTGTATCAAATACTTGTTCTCCCCACTGTATCTCTTGGTGGGCCAGAAAATAAGTTACCAGTGGACAATTTTTACCTGGTCAAAAAAAACACATCCTTCTCAGTCCGTGCCTGAAGGTGGTACTCAAAGTCTGATCTGGTTCGACAACTTCCACCACATCAGGTGGGGTTTCAGTGATCTGAAAGTAGGTTATACAAAAATAGCAATAGACAAACACTAAGTCAATTACAAATTTGAAAGACAGTATATGCAGTGCTTGTACATTTTATACAATTGCATTGTTTACCTCAGTCAACAGCTGCGGCTCCCGTCCATACTCGGCCTGGATGCTGCTGTTGTGTGCAAAGAGAATTACCTTCAGGTTGTTCTCCCACTCTTCCTGGTACCAATCAAGGGACTTGCCCATGGCAGTCTTGAGGGTCTGGTTGGTCCATTCACCAAACCATGTACCATAGAAAAACAAACAAATTGTAAAAACAAATAAAACAAACACTGATGACAGAATATAACGTATAACATCCGTACCTTGTTCCAGCGTTCATGCCCTCGGTCACTCAAGATGACCTCAGGAGAACCGTGGGTGTTGAAGATGTCCATCATTACCTTGGAGGTGGCATCGCCAGTCCCCCTCCTTGATGGGTATCATAGCTAGCAACATGTAGATGGACTATTTAGAGTGTTGGGCCAGTAACCGAAAGGTTGCTGGATCGAATCCCTGAGCTGACAAGCTAAGAATCTGTCGTTCTGCCCCTGAGCAAGGCAGTTAACCCACTGTTCCCCGGGTGCCGAAGATGTGGAAGTCGATTATGGCAGCCACCCACACCTCTCTGATTCAGAGGGGTTGGGTTAAATGCAGAAGACACATTTCAGTTGAATACATTCAGTTGGACAACTGACTAAGTATCTCCCTTTCCCTGTATGGAAAATGGTTGTTGAAAAATAGTTTTACATAGTTAAATCCATCCAGTTATCTAATAGAAGTTAACTGCTTAACGTTACCCTGAATTGTGAATTTCTCTGAATGTTGCGCCTCTTGTCGAGATCAGTGGTGCCTTCATAGTACTTCGTCTGGTTGGAAAGATACAAGAAAATCTGTGGGATACCATTGAAGTGCAAGCTACATACAAACAAAGCTACAATAATAGTTACAGTAGCTAGCTAACGTTAGCTAAATAAAAATATTTTAGCAAACTTTAGCTAGGGGGGAGACACTTTTTGGCAGTGGGACATGACAGGCCCCTGACCGCTAGAGGGGCTCCCAGTTAAAAAATTTGCTTGGGGCCACTGAAAAGGCTAGAGCTGGCCACACACACACACTAATGAACCCACAGCTCCTCTCTCCCTGTCAGACGTCTGGTGTTTCCTGCCATGGTCACCTTGATCATCTCAACCCTTACCTTCCCCCCTGGGTTTGGACAGTTCATGGCTGGACAGGTCAGTAGTTCCATTTATTAAATATCTGTGTCTGTTAACAACAATGTATGATACACCTTTCAAAGTATTGGAACAGGGATGCATCTCAATTGTATAAAGCAGCCTCTTCTCCTCGTGGAGGCTACTTCATTTTCTCTGTGAAAGGACGTGTCCTGTGTTGTCTTCACCTATCCTCTTCGATCAGTGAAGGGAAGGAGATAAGGAAAGGAAGCCAATTTAAACTATTGAGTGATACAGTATATGCCAATCCTAACAGTTGTCTCTCCTTGTCTCCTCAGCTGACACAGCATGAGTCACTGGTGGCGTTGTTGGACAACCGCACCTGGTCTCGCCAGGGCGTTGCCGAGGAGTTTGACTACATCAGCCACTCCCACGCCTGGAAACACCCCCAGGTCAATGTCTTCATCACTCTCATCTTCTTCATTGTGATGAAGGTACGTGTGTGTTTTAAATAATGAGTTTGTGTGGGTTTGGGAGAGGCGAGTCTGGTTTGTTTGTGATTGTCTGATTGTGTTGGTGTGAAAATTAGGATACTATGCCTCTATTGTGTTTATTTTCAGTTTCCTCTAGTACACTTCTCTCACTTTCTTTCTCTAGTTCTGGATGTCTGCAGTAGCTACCACCATGCCTGTACCATGTGGGGCCTTCATGCCAGTTTTCCTCATTGGTAAGTAACTTGCTGTGTGAGTTTGTAAAAAAAATATTTTTAAAAACACCTGCATGTATACAAACAATTGATTTGTGTGATGTGCAGGTGCAGCATTTGGGCGTCTGGTAGGCGAGACCATGGCAGTCATGTTCCCTGATGGCATCCATGCCGATGGCAGTGTCTATCCCATAGTGCCTGGTGGCTATGCTGTTGTGGGTGAGTAATGGGTGTCTCTGTATCTCACTTCACCATTTGCATTAAAAAATAACACCTTTTTTTTAACGTTTAGGCTCCATTACGGCTCTAACGTGTCTGCTTATCACTGAAACCAAACGTGAGACTGGGCTTCTCTATAGGCTCCATCTTGGCTCTTTCTGTTCTCTGAAGTGATCGAAACTACAGGCTGGTGTGATACCCAAGCTATTTTCAATTGTGCTATCTTATTGAATGTGACTGACGAATTAATTCTGCTACGATAGAAGTCAGCAAGTTTTCGGGTGAAATAAACAAATCTGGTCCTCATTGATTTTCTTGTTTAGTGGGCCATGAGCAGTACATGACCTTGAACAATTCATTAAACATTTGACCTGAAATACTTGTTGGATAAATGTGACTATTGAATTCACAAATCACTAGCTTGTGCTTTCATTTGTTTTGTTGTTTAGAACAGTGAAGATAGCAAATACACTTGAAATATGCATTAAAACTTGAGGGATAGGCGTCCCGTCAAAGGGACAGTTGTAAATCGGGCAGCGCCTTATCACAATCGCAGATTTTAGAGAAACAAATGTCGGTACATAAGTATCTTTTATCGTCTGAAAGCTTAAACTCTTGTTAATAGAACTGCACTGTCCAATTTACAGTAGCTATTACTGCCATGCTATTGTTTGAGGAGAGCGCCTAACAACAAAACTTTCCACAGGGATAGGTTTCATAAATTCACATCTGAAGGTGAAATGTGTACTTATATTATGAAATCTTACTCTGATTTATCATCCAAAGGGTCCCAGAGATAACATGAAGTGTCCTTTTGTTAGATAAAATCCTTTTTCATATCCTAAAAAGGTCCATATAGCATGCACGATCGATTTTGTATTTCCACTCGTTCAATTTGCAAAGAAAGGAATCTGAAAATCTCACCCTGAACGTTGTTTCAACCAGTCAAATCACGTTCGTATTTATTTCTCAGATCCTAGAACGTAACCATACTTCACTATATCATTAGGGGTGTAGTATACCCGATAGGACACCAAATTTGGTGAAAGAGTGACGCCTTCATGGCACGCCGATGACATGGGCGGTTTTCACTTGATCGAATGTAACTTTGTCAAATAAGCACCAATCGGGGTCAAACTAGCTAGCTAGCCAATGAGCTGGGCTTTACGGGAGTATCGGGAAACCCCGTATCTGTCGCAAAATGTAGCTGCTAACCTTGTGCGACAGCAAGCCTTTTCCATTTGGACAGAAATAAGAATATGGAGAGTTATGAAAACTGGGTGTTTTGCAAATGTTGAACTTATAATATGGCTACTAATACTGGAAAAGCTAAATCAAAGTCCAAGTATACAGATTTGACGATATTCTTGCAGAAAAATGTAATGTGAATGCAAATGTCTCCTTCACGATTTGCCCAAATGTACCTGCCTGACTACACACTAAATGTCATGTAGTTTGCTCATACTTTAAGTTATATGTTTGCACATACACTGCTACCATCTTGTGAACACCAGCATAATTACAACCAGAGTGATGGCTAGATGTGGGACCTTTGTTGCATTTCAAAGATGGTGGAAGAGAAAAAAAAAGTTTAGTATTTTCTTCTACCAGATCTATTATTTTATATTGTCCTACATTCAATTCACATTTCCACAAACTTCAAAGTGGTTCTGTCGAGTTAGGTTCCTTGTCAATCATTTGCTTATTGGTGAAATCAGCAATCAGACAATATCTTTAAGTAAATCAATCATTCATTTATTAATGCAATTACAGACAGAAGTTGCAGACAATGGGAACATAGCACGCATGTTCCCGAGTAAGTTCTGCACCCCACCTAAGGGCACAGCTGATTTTATACATGTGACCACTCCCTAGTGGTATGATCACCTACGTCAATGTAGGTGTGTATCAATAAGCTGAGGTTACCTTAAGGCAACGTAGTACAGTAGCTTCTCTGAATTTATTAGAATTGTCCACTGTCACACAAGATCAAAATGTCAAAACCAGACAGTGGTTACGTCTCTTTAGCTAGTGTCGGTCGGACTCAAACCTAGCCTGCAAGCACACTCTCACAACAGCCAGGGCTTAACCACAAAGACTAATATAGATAGCTTGTGCAACTTATAGTGGCAGAGTTTAGACACATAGCAACAGTATCTTATTATAATGCCTGCAGCAAAACATATGAATCTTAAAACTTCTTATGGCTGCAATCCCATTAATGGGATCGATATGACAACAACCAGTGAAAGTGCAGAGCGCCAAATTCAAACAAATCTCATAATTAAAATTCCTCAAACATACAGTGGGGCAAAAAAGTATTTAGTCAGCCACCAATTGTGCAAGTTCTCCCACTTAAAAAGATGAGGCCTGTAATTTTCATCATAGGTACACTTCAACTATGACAGACAAAATGAGAAAGAAAAAAATCCAGAAAATCACATTGTAGGATTTTTTATGAATTTATTTGCAAATTATGATGATGAAACTTTGATGAAAGATACATGTTTTACATAATTAAAGATACACTTGTTCTTAATGCAACCGCTGTGTCAGATTTCAAAAAGCTTTACGGCAAAACACAATAATCTGAAAACAGCGTTCAGCCACAAAAGCAAGCCATACAGTTACCCGCCAAATTGTGCAGTCAACAAAACTCATAAAAAGCATTATAAATCTTCACTTTGCTGATCTTCGTCGGAATGCACTCCCAGGACTCCCACAAATGTTCGTTTTGTTCGGTAATGTCCATTTATGTCCAAATAATAGCAATTTTCTCATGTGAACGCGCATGGTCAGAGCATGGTCAGGTCATGGCAGACCTGACTAATTCCCCTCTCATTCGGCCCCCCTTCACAGTAGAGGCATCAGATAAGGTTCTACAGACTTGACATCTAGTGGAAGCCGTAGGAAGTGCAAACTCATCCATATCTCGCTGTGAATTCAATAGGATCTTGGTTGAAAAATCGACCAGCCTCAGAATTCCCACTTCCAGTTCTGTTATACTCACAGACATCATTCAAACAGTTTTAGAAACTTCAGAGTGTTTTCTATCCAAAATGAATAATAATAATATGCATATATTAGCGACTGAGGAGCAGGCAGTTTACTATGGGCACCTCTGTGCACCTTTCATCCAAGCTACTCAATATTGCCCCTGCAGCCATAAGAAGTTAAGGTCCCCTTAATCAATAATGGGGAGTGTCTTTGGGACCCACCACCTACAGTTCCTTTCAAATGGTACCAAGAATATGCATATCCTTGCTTCAGGTCCTGAGCTACAGGCAGTTAGATTTGGGTATGTCATTTTAGGCGAAAATTGTGGAAAAAAGGGGCTATCCCTAAGAAGTTTTAAAACATGTACACCGGCCACACTGATTAGACAAAACATTAGGAACTCCTGCTCTTTCCATGACAGACTGACCAGGTGAAAGCTATGATCCCTTATTGATGTCACTTGTTAAATCCACTTCAAATCAGTGAAGATGAAGGGGAGGAGGCAGGTTAAAAAATGATTTTTAAGCCTTGAGACAATGGAGATGGGTTGTGTAAATGTGCCATTCAGAGGCAAGACAAAAGATTGAAGTATTCTTTGAAATGGATCTGGTAGTAGGTTCCAGGCACACTGGTTTGAGTGTGTCATGAACTACAACGCTGCAGGGTTTTTCACGCTCAACAGTTGCCCATGTGCATCAAGAATGGCCCAACAACCAAAGGACATCCAGCCAACTTGACACAACTGTGGGAAGCATTGGAGTCAACACTGGCCAGCATCCCTGTGGAACGCTTTCGACATCTTGTAGAATCCATGCCAACGAAGAAATGAGGCTGCTCTGAGGGCAAACGGGGTGCAAGTTCAACTCAATATTAGAAATATGTTCCTAATGTTTTGTGCACTCAGTGCATTGCCGTGTGAAACAGTGTGGTGTGGAGAGATGTGATGAATGAAATGTGGACTCACCCACTACTCCATGGGCATGTTGGCTGACCCTGTGCTTCCAGCTACTCTGTACTCTCTGTAGAGTTCCAAATTTTGTTACGTTACAGCCTTATTCAAAAAACATTTTAGTACCCTTCCCCAGATCTGTGCCTCGACACAATCCTGTCTTGGCGCTCTACGGACAATTCCTTCAACCCCATGGCTTGGTTTTTGCTCTGACGTGCATTGTCAACTGTGGGACCTTATATAGAGAAGAAGGTGTGCATTTCCAAATCATGTCCAATCAATTGAATTTACCACAGGTGGACTCCAATCAAGTTGTAGAAACATCTCAAGGATGATCAATCGTTTTTCTTCGTATATATTTTGTATATATATTTTTTATCTCTTTCCATCTACAGACTGAACATACTCTCCTGCAACCCGCCTCACCCAATGTGGTACGGATCTGCTATTTTTTATACTTTAGAACTGGAACCCCCTTCAGAAGCTAGCCAGCTAACTAGCTACTAGCTAGTAGTCAGTTAGCCACTGCTAGCGTTCATCACCGTTAACTCGGTCATCTGCCAGCCTCAGCCCAGTCAACTCCTGCCAGCCTGCACAGTGCGATTTCAACCCAGAGCATATCGGACTGCTTTTCTCTAGCACATCTCCGGATTCCTACCGGAAGCTCTGAACCTTTACTCCAGATCATCTCAGCTAGCTAGCTGTTATCCGAGGTGCTACTCCTGGCTAACGTCTCTGTCCCAAAGCAAGCACCAGTTAGCTCAAGGCTAGCTCCAAGCTAGGCCCATCTCCCGGAAAGCCGAAGAGATCCATCAAGCAATTCCTGGCCTTCAATTACCTCTTTTGTCAATTGGCCTGGACCCTTTGCTGCCGACACGGAGCCCCGCCTATCCATCAAGACTGGTCTGCCGACGTAACCGTACGAGGGGGTTTCAACAGGCTCTCCCCGTTGCGACGTCCCCCTGAGGCCCATCTGCTAGCCTGCTAGCCCCAGCCTGCTAGCTGTCTGAATCGCTGTGCCTCCAGCTCGCCTAGCTACTCACTGGACCCTATGATCACTCGGCTACACATGCCTCTCCCTAATGTCAATGTGCCTTGTCTATTGCCGTTTTGGTTAGTCATTTTTGTCTTATTTCACTGTAGAGCCTCCAGCCCTGCTCAATATGCCTTAGCTAGCCCTTTTGTTCCAACCCTCGAACATGCGGTGACCGCACCTGGCTTAAATGGTGCCTCTAGAGAAAAAAACTATCTCATCGTCACTCAATGCCTAGGCTTACCTCCACTGTACTCACATCCTACCATACTCTTGTCTGTACATTGCCTTGAATCTATTCTTTCGCACCCAGAAACCTGCTCCTTTGACTTTCTGTTCCGAACGCACTAGACGACCAGTTCTTTTAGCCTTTAGCCGTAATCTTATCCTACTCCTCCTCTGTTCCTCTGGGGATGTAGAGGTTAACCCAGGCCCTGCAGCCCCCAGCATCACTCCCAATCCCCAGGTGCTCTCATTTGTTGACTTCTGTAACCGTAAAAGCATTGGTTTCATTCATGTTAACATTGTTTTATTCACTACTTTAGCACACTCTGCCAACCCGGATGTCCTACCCGTGTCTGAATCCTGGCTTAGGAAGGCCATCAAAAATCCAGAAATTTCCATCCCTAACTATAACAGTTTCCGACAAGATAGAACTTCCAAAGGGGGCAGAGTTCTACAATCTACTGTAGAGAGAGCCTGCAGAGTTCTGTCATACTATCCAGGTCTGTGCCCAAACAATTTGAGCTTCTACTTTAAAAAATCCATCTTTCCAGAAACAAGTCTCTCACCGTTGCCGCTTGTTATAGACCCCCTTCAGCCCCCAGCTGTGCCCTGGACACCATATGTGAATTGATCGCCCCCCCCATCTATCTTCAAAGTTCATATTGTTAGGTGACCTAAACTGGGACATGCTTAACACCCCGGCAGTCCTACAATCTAAGCTAGATGCCCTCAATCTCACACAAATGATCAAGAAACCTACCAGGTACAACCCTAAATCCGTAACCATGGGCACCCTCTTAGATATCATCCTGACCAACTTGCCCTCTAAATACACCTCTGCTGTCTTCAACCAGGATCTCAGCGATTACTGACTCATTGCCTGCGTGCGTAAGGGGTTCGCGGTCAAACGACCACCCCTCATCACTGTAAAACACTTCAGCGAGCAGGCCTTTCTAATCGTCCTGGCTCGGGTATCGTGGAAGGATATTGAACTCATCCCGTCGGTAGAGGATGCCTGGTTGCTCTTCAAAAGTGCTTTCCTCTCCATCTTAAATAAGCATGCCCCATTCAAAAAAGAATCAACTAAGAACAGATATAGCCCTTGGTTCACCCCAGACTTGACTGCCCTTGACCAGCACATCCTGTGGTGTTAGCATCGAATAGCCTCCGCGAATAGCCTCCACTATATACAACTTTTCAGGGAAGTCAGGAGCCAATATACTCAGTCAGTTAGGAAAGCTAAGGCTAGCTTTTTCAAACAGAAATTAGCTTCCTGTAGCACTAATTCCAAAAAGTTTTGGGACACTGTAAAGTCCATGGAGAACAAGAGCACCTCCTCCCAGCTGCCCACTGCACTGAGGATAGGAAACACTGTTACCACCGATAAATCTACGATAATCGATAATTTCAATAAATATTTTTCCACGGCTGGCCATGCTTTCTACCTGGCTACCCCTACCCCGGCCAACATCTCAGTACCCCCTGCAGCAACTTGCCCACCCCTCCCCCCCGCTTCTCCTTCACCCAAATCCAGACAGGTGATGTTCTGAAAGACCTGCAAAATCTGGATCCCTACAAATCAGCTGGGCTAGACAATCTGGACCCTCTCTTTCTAAAATTATCCGCCGAAATTGTTGCAACCCCTATTACTAGCCTATTCAACCTCTCTTTCATATCGTCTGAGATCCCCAAAGATTGGAAAGCTGCCGCGGTCAACCCCCTCTTCAAAGGGGGTGACACTCTAGACCCAAACTGTTATAGACCTAAATCCTTTCTAAAATCTTCTGAAGCCAAGTTAATAAACACATCACTGACCATTTCGAATCCCACCGTACCTTCTCCACTATGCAATCTGGTTTCAGAGCTGGTCATGGGTGCACCTCAGCCAGGCTCAAGGTTCGAAACGATATCATAATGGCCATCGATAAAAGACAGTACTGTGCAGCCGTCTTCATCGACCTGGCCAAGGCTTTCGACTCTGTCAATCACCCCATACTTATCGGCAGACTCAAAGACTCAAATGACTGCCTCGCCTGGTTCACCAACTACTTCTCAGATAGAGTTCAGTGTGTCAAATCGGAGGGCCTGTTGTCCGGACCTCTGGCAGTCTCTATGGGGGTGCCACAGTGTTCAATTCTCGGGCCGACTCTCTTCTCTGTATATATCAATGATGTCGCTCTTGCTGCTGGTGATTCTCTGATCCACCTCTACGCAGACGACACCATTCTGTATACATCTGGCCCTTCTTTGGACAATGGGGCTAACAAACCTCAAAACGAGCTTCAACGCCATACAACACTCCTTCCGTGGCCTCTAACTTCTTTTAAATGCTAGTAAAACTAAGTGCATGCTCTTCAACCGATTGCTGCCCGCACCATCCGTTTTATCACCAAAGCCCCATATACTACCCACCACTGCGACCAGAATGCTCTCGTTGGCTGGCCCTCACTACATATCCGTCACCAACCCACTGGCTCCAGGTCATCTATAAGTCTTTGCTAGGTAAAGCCCCGCCTTATCTCAGCTCACTGGTCACCATAGCAACACCCACCCGTAGCACGCTCTCCAGCAGGTATATTTCACTGGTCATCCCCAAAGCCAACACTTCCTTTGACTGCCTTTCGTTTCAGTTCTCTGCTGCCAATGACTGGAATGAATTGCAAAAATCACTGAAGCTGGTGACTTATATCTCCCTCTCTAACTTTAAGCATCAGCTGTCAGAGCAGCTTACCAATCACTGTACCTGTACATAGCCCATCTTTAAATAGCCCATCCAACTACCTCATCCCCATATTATTACTTACCCTCTTGCTCTTTTGCAACTCAGTATCTTTACTTGCACATCATCATCTGCACATCTATCACTCCAGTATTAATGCTAAATTGTAATTATTTTCGCCACTATGGCTTATTTATTGCCTACCTCCCTACTCTTCTACATTTGCACACTCTGTACATATATTTTTCTATTTTTCTTGTGAAGTGAAGTTGAGACATTCTTTAGCAGTTGAGACATTCTTTAGCAGTTGAGACATTCCTTCCAATTGCTAATGATGTTAGTCAAAAAGATTCCTTAAGTAAATAGCCCCGTTGAATGTGTTTTCCTAGTTATTATTTACACTTTTATGTGTAACTCTGTGTTGTTTTTGTCGCACTGCTTTGCTTTATCTCGGCCAGGTCGCAGTTGTAAATGAGAACTTGTTCTCAACTGGCCTACCTGGTTAAATATATATATTTTTTAAGAAAATGGGAACAGGATGCACCTGAGCTCAATTTCAAATCTCATCACAAAGGGTCTTAATACTTATGTAAATAAGGTATTTCTGTTTATATTTTTATACATTTGCAAAAATGTCTAAAAACATGTTTTTGCTTTGTCATTATGGGGTATTGTGTATAGATTGCTGAGGATTTATTTTTATTTAATCCGTTGAAAACACAGGATTGCGTCGAGGCACAGATCTGGGGAGGGGTACCAAAACATTTCTTAAATGGAAGAAGTTTGGAACCACCAAGGCTCTTCCTAGAGCTGGCCACTCGGCCAAACTGAGCAATCAGGGGAGAATGGCCTTGGTCAAGGAGGTGACCAAGAACCCGAGGGTCACTCTGACAGAGCTTTAGAGTTCCTCTATGGAGATGGGAGAAACTTCCAAAAGGACAACCATCTCTGCAGCACTCCACCAATCAGGCCTTTATGGTAGAGTGGCAAGACGGAAGCCACTCTTCAGTAAAAGGCACATGACAGCCTGCTTGGAGTTTGCCAAAAGGCACCTAAAGACTCTCAGACCATGAGAAACAAGATTCTCTGGTCTGATGAAACCAAGATTGAACTCTTTGGCCTGAATGCCAAGCGTTACATCTGGAGGAAACCTGGCACCATCCCTGCGGTGAAGCATGCTGGTGCCAGCATCACGCTATGAGATGTTTTTCAGTGGCAAGGACTGGGAGACTGGTCAGGATCAAGGCAAAGATGAACGGAGCAAAGTACAGAGAGATCCTTGATTAAAACCTGATCCAGAGCGCTCAGGACCTCAGACAGGACAACGACCCTAGGCACACAGCCATGACAACACAGGAGTGGCTTCGGGACAAGTCTCTGAATGTCCTGGAGTGGCCCAGTCAGAGCCCGGACTTGAACCCGATCGAACATCTCTGGAGAGACCTGAAAATAGCTGTGCAGCAACACTCCCCATCCAACCTGACAGAGCTTGAGAGGATCTGCAGAGAAAAATTGGAGGAACTCCCCAAATACAGGGATGCCAAGCTTGTAGCGTCTTACCCAAGAAGAGTAAAGGGTCTGAATACTTACTTAAATGTGATATTTCAGATTTTTTATTTGTAATAAATGTGCAAAAATGTCTAAACTATTTTTTGCTTTGTCATTATGGGGTATTGTGTGTAGATTGATGAGGGGAAATAACTATTTAATACATTTTAGAATAAGGCTGTAACATTACAAAATGTGGAAAATGTCAAGGGGTCTAAATACTTTCCGAAGGCACTGTATGTCTAGGGAGGCTGTGGAAAGCAAAAAGATAAATGTCGCTTTCCACCACATTAGACGATAAAATCCATATTCATCATCATCATCCAAACTCTCTGTATCCCTCCTCCCCAGGTGCGGCAGCGTTGTCGGGGGCTGTGACTCACACAGTGTCGACGGCGGTCATCGTGTTTGAGCTGACGGGTCAGATCAGCCACATCCTGCCGGTGATGATAGCGGTGATCCTGGCCAACGCCGTAGCCCAGTCCCTCCAGCCCTCGCTATACGACTCTATCATCAGGATCAAGAAACTACCCTACCTCCCTGAGCTTGGTATGGGGCACCACGAGTGAGTTTCTGTCCATCTGTTCGTGTCTCAATCTCCCTCACTTTATATTATACTCCCTCTATTCTTTGTTCTCTTATTTTTTCCAACTTTCTTCCGGACATTTCATTCTAACCCTACACCACTCTTCTCCTCCTCTCCTCCTTCAGGAAGTATAACATCCGTGTGGAGGACATCATGGTTAGAGACGTGCGTTACATCACTCTCTCCTCCTCCTATCGAGATGTACAGGAGGTCCTGCTGACTGGACAGCTCAAAACACTGGCCCTGGTCGAGTCCACGGGTAAGGATGTGTGTATAGTCTGCTATAATTTCAAGATGCATCCTTCCTCCATTACACATTGTCACTCTCTACTGCTTCCCTTTTTCTCTCCCACGTCTTCCAGCTTTTTGACTTTCTGTCCTATTCCATCTATTCTGTACTCTGCTTAGTACTCTCCCTTACTGTTTCCTCTTTTTTCTCCCCTATCCCCCGCACCCCTTTTCTCTTTCTCTGTCTTCTCTCCCTTATTATCCTTTGCTATTTTCTCTCCCATTTTCCTCTCTCTTTCTTTTCCCCTCTTTATCATCCTATCCCTCTCTCCCCTCCCTCTCTCCCTCTTTCTCTCTGTCCTCCAGATTCTATGATCCTGTTGGGTTCTATAGAGCGCTCTCAGCTCCAGTCACTCCTGTCCCTCCAGCTGGGTCCATCGCGCAGGCTAGACCACCTCCGGAGGCACGCCAAGGACAATGACACACATACACTGGACACACACCTGTCCAACCTGGGCAACATGGACAATCCCCTAAGCCCACCCTGCACACACACATATTCCAACAGCACCAATACCAGCGCACGCCATGGGGTCCGCTTCGTGGTGAGTGTAGCGGAGGTGAGTCGGATTCACGCTCGCGTGATGAGGTATCACTGCCTGCGACTTAAAGTTCATTACACACCCTCGAGGGTGGGGGGTAGGTAGGGAAGTTATGTTTAAAGTTCATTACACATGTGTGGATAGGTGTTACAGTAAATGTGAGTTAAGTAAGTGTTTTACGGTGTATTACAGAGTGTGGTGTGGGCTGGTTTGGTATGTTTGGTAAAGGACGTCTGTGAACGTTGTCTGATTTCAGTATCAAATCAAATGTTATTGGTCACATACACATATTTAGCAGATGTTATTGCAGGTGTAGTGAAATGCTTGTGTTCCTAGCTCCAACAGTGCAGTAATATTTAACTATTCACAACAATACACACAAATCTACAAGTAAAAGAATGGAATTAAGAAATATATAAATATTAGGAAGAGCAATGTCGGAGTGGCATTGACTAAAATACAGTAGAATAGAATAAAGTATATACATATGAGTAAAGAAGTATGTGAACATTATTAAAGTGACTAGTGTTCCATGTCTATGTATATAGGGCAGCTGCCTCTAAGGTGCAGGGTTGAGTAACCGGTTGGTAGCCGGCTAGTGATGGCTATTTAACAGTCTGATGGCCTTGATATAGAAGCTGTTATTCAGTCTCTCGGTTCCAACTTTGATGCATCTGTACTGACCTCGCTTTCTGGTTGATAACGGGGTGAACAGGCCGTGGCTCGGGTGTTTGATGTCCTTGATGATCTTTTTGGCCTTCCTGTGACATTGGGTGCTGTAGGTGTCCTGGAGGGCAGGCAATTGTGCGTCTCTCAATTGTGCATCTGTAAAAGTTTGTGAGGGTCTTAGGGGCCAAGCTAAATTTCTTCAACCTCCTTTCTTCAACCACTGTTGCACCTTCTTCACCACACTTTGTGTGGGTTGACCATTTCAGATTGTCAGTGATGTGTTTCCCCCAAGGAACTTGAATCTTTTCACCTTCTCCACTGCTGTCCCTTCGATGTTGATAGGGGTGTGCTCCCTCTGGTGTTTCTTGAAGTCCACGATCAGCTCTTTCATTTTGTTGACATTGAGGGAGAGGTTATTTTCCTGGCACCACTCCACCAGGGCCCTTACCTCCTCCCTGTAGGCTGTCTCGTCATTGTTGTTAATCAGGCCTACTACTGTTGTGTAGTCTGCAAACTTGATGATTGAGTTGGAGGCGTGTTTGGCCACGCAGTCATGGGTGAACAGGGAGTACAAGAGGGGGACCCCTGTGTTGAGGATCAGCGGGGTGGAGATGTTGTTTCCTACCTTCACCACCTGGGGGTGGCCCGTCAGGAAGTCCAGGAGTCAGTTGCACAGGGCGTAGTTCAGCCCCAAGGTCCCGAGCTTAATGATGAGCTTGGAGGGTACTATGGTGTTGAAGGCTGAGCTATAGTCAATGAACAGCATTCTTACATAGGTATTCCTCTTGTCCAGATGGAAAGGAAAGGGATAGGGCAGTGTGCCGTCTGTTGATCTATTGGGGCGGTAAGCAAATTGAAGTGGGTCTAGGGTGTCAGGTAAGGTAGAGGTGATATGATCCTTAACTAGCCTCTCAAAGCACTTCATGATGACAGAAGTGAGTGCTACGGGGCGATAGTCATTGTTCAGTTGACTTTGTTCCTTTTTTCCCCCCCCAATTTCGTGGTATCCAATTGGTAGTTACAGTCTTATCTCATATCTGAAACTCCCGTACGGACTCGGGAGAGGCGAAGGTAGAGAGCCGTGCGTCCTCTGAAACACAACCCACACAATGCCCACCTAACCTGGAAGCTAGCCGCACCAATGTGTCAGAGGAAACACCGTACACCTGGCGACCGTGCCAGCGTGCATTGCGCCCGGCCCGCCACAGGAGTCGCTAGTGCGCGATGGGACAAGGACATCCGGCTAAACCCTCCCCTCACCCGGACGACGGGGGGGCAATTGTGCGCCTTCCCAGGGGTCTCCCGGTCGCGGACGGCTGTGACAGAGCCTGGACTCGAACCCAGAATCTCTAGTGGCACAGCTAGCACTGCGATGCAGTGCCTTAGACCACCGCGCCATTCGGGTGGACATTTTGAAGCAAGTGGGGACAGCAGACTGGGATAGGGAGAGATTGAATATGTCAGTAAACACTCCAGCCAGCTGGTCTGCGCATGCTCTGAGGACGCGGCTAGGGATGCCGTCTGGGCCGGCAGCCCTGCGAGGGTTAACGTGCATAAATGTCTTACTCACGTTGGCTACAGAGAACGAGAGCCCACATTCCTTGGGGGCGGGCCGCATTGGTGGCACTGTGTTATCCTTAAAGCAGACAAAGAAGATGTTTGGCTTGTCCGGAAGCAAGACTTCGTTGTCCGCAATGTGGATGGTTTTCCCTTTGTAATCCGTGATTGCCTGTAGACCCTGCCGCATATGTCTCATGTCTGAGCTGTTGAATTGTGACTTCACTTTGTCTCTGTGCTGACGTTTTGCCATATTCCCAGTCACCTTGCCATGGTTAAATGCGATGGTTTGCACTTTCAGTTTTGTGTGTATGCTGCGATCTATCCATGGTTTCTGGTTTGGGTAGGTTTTAATAGTCACAGTTGGAACAACTTCCCCTATACACTTCCTAATGAACTCAGTCACCGTGTCCGTGTGTACGTCAATGTTATTCTCAGAGGCTACCCGTAAGGCTATCCCAGTCTGTGATATCAAAACAATCTTGAAGCATGGATTCTGATTGGTCAGACCAGCGTTGAGAAGTCCTTCGCACGGGTACTTCCTGTTTCAGTTTCCGTTTCTGCCTATAGGAAGGGAGGAGCAAATGGAGTTGTGATCTGATTTGCCGAGAGGGAGGGCTTGGGAGCCCTTGTAGGCATCTCAAAAGGGGGAGTAGCAATGGTCAAGTGTTTTTCCAGAGTCAATGTGTTGATAGAACTTCGATAGCGCTTTCCTCAAATTTTCTTTGTTAAAATCTCCATCAACAATAAATGCGGCATCAGGATATGTGGTTTCCAGTTTGCATAAAGTTGAGTGTAGTTCCTTGATGACCGTTGTGGTATCGGCTTGAGAGGGAATATAAACGGCTGGGACTATAACCGAAGAGAATTCTCTTTGATTGTGAGGTATTCTAGGTTGTGTGAACAAAAGGACTTGAGTTTCTGTGTGTTATCACAATCAAATTAAAGTGTATTTGTCACTTGTGCCGAATACAACAGGTGTACACCTTACTGTGAAATGCTTACTTACAGGCTCTAACCAATAGTGCAAAAAAGGTATTAGGTGAACAATAGGTAAGCAAAGAAATAAAACAACAGTAAAAATACAGTGAAAACACTGACTGAACATTAGTGAGTAATATACTCGGAAGCGGTGGTGTGCACGCCTCCTGAGTCGGACTAGAAGTTACTCCGAATACCTCTTCTCTGCCGGCGACGTCTTGGAGCACTCTCTGGGATAAGTTCAATTGCCCTGGGGGTTACGAACAAAGGATCCAATTCAGGAAAGTCGAATTCCTGGTTGTAGTACTGGTGAGTTACCACCGCTCTGATATCCAAAAGTTATTTTCGGCTATATGTAATAACACAAACTTCTGGGCTAATAATGTAAGAAAGAAAACACACAAAAAAAAATACTGCAAGTTGCTTAGGAGCTAGAAGCAGAGCTGCCATGTCTGTCGGTGCCATCTTACTTCAGCATGCCTTCTACTCTCTAAAGTACCTCTAACCACTGTGTACGTGTGCTTTGTGTGTGGGTACGTCTGTGCCTGTACGTGTGCGTGCTTGCGTGTGTACGCATGTACGTGCTTGCGTGTGTACGCATGTATCATGGGTAGAGCTGTGGGGGTCATGACTGTCGGTCTCATGGTAATTGACTGATATTTCACAAACACATTTAGCATCTCCAGGCCTCCACACATACAAGCCGCTGATGCGTGCCTTTGGAACCTCTACATTAAAAAAAAAAAAATCGAATAAATCCATTTAATATAGCCTACGCCATCACAATAAATCCATTTAATATAGCCTACGCCATCACAATAAATCCATTTAATATAGCCTACGCCATCACAATAAATCCATTTAATATAGCCTACGCCAACACAATAAATCCATTTAATATAGGCTACGCCATCACAATAAATCCATTTAATATAGCCTACGCCAACACAATAAATCCATTTAATATAGCCTACGCCAACACAATAAATCCATTTAATATAGCCTACGCCAACACACTAAATCCATTTAATATAGCCTACGCCAACACACTAAATCCATTTAATATAGCCTACGCCAACACACTAAATCCATTTAATATAGCCTACGCCAACACAATAAATCCATTTAATATAGCCTACGCCAACACAATAAATCCATTTAATATAGCCTACGCCAACACAATAAATCCATTTAATATAGCCTACGCCAACACAATAAATCCATTTAATATTGCCTACGCCAACACAATAAATCCATTTAATATTGCCTACGCCAACACAATAAATCCATTTAATATAGCCTACGCCAACACAATAAATCCATTTAATATAGCCTACGCCACCACACTAAATCCATTTAATATAGCCTACGCCAACACAATAAATCCATCCATTTAGGCAGGTCTAAAGAAACATTACGATATGAAGAAAATGTATTTCAGAAGAACAGAATATGAGTTGGCCTACTATGTTATCTTGCTGTGCGCCATGCCATAGGCTGTAGGCTTGTTCATTTAGCGAACAAGATATGCTAAAAGCCCCATGCCGTTATGTTATATGATTTTATAGTAAGAATAATATAATTGAACTTTGAATAAAATAGAAAGGATATTTTTCCCATTCCGGAGCGAGTGCGTATGAAGTGGCTATATGTTGAGCGTAAAAGTGTTTATTTGAAACTGGTCCTATATGCTAGATTTAGAGTAATTTGGCAACTTTAGTTGTGAATGATAAACCTTAGAATGTCTTAGAAATCACAACATATATGGGCTGCATGATACGACTATAGGCTATTGATGATTAGAGAAAGTCACAAAAAAAGCTTGCGCTCTGTTCCTTGCCTCAGGCTGCACACGCTGTTCTCTCAAGTGATCATATTCTCAATTTAACTTTGTATGTCAAATTTGTTTGGATTTAGAATGGTGCATTTAACAAATGGACAGGAGTAGGAGCAGGGAAATGCATGTCATCTGTATGCACTCAAATAGCAAATAGAGGCCGCTTGGTTTTTCAATCATGCCAGGTAGACTACTCCGGTCTTATAATGGAGCATGTGCTTAATATTAGCAGCTGAGAAATAAATATAGTAGCAGCTGGGATCCTTTTTTTAGTGGCAACCATCAAAACTCTGCTTTCACACAGGATTGCGTATAGAAATGTCTTGGCTTATAAGAACACTTACAATGGGGAGAACAAGTATTTGATACACTGCCGATTTTTGCAGGTTTTCCTACTTACAAAGCATGTGGAGGTCTGCAATTTTTTATCATAGGTACACTTCAACTGTGAGAGACGGAATCTAAAACAAAAATCCAGAAAATCACATTGTATGATTTTTAAGTAATTAATTTGCATTTTATTGCATGACATAAGTATTTGATCACCTACCAACCAGTAAGAATTCCGGCTCTCACAGACCTGTTAGTTTTTCTTTAAGAAGCCCTCCTGTTCTCCACTCATTACCTGTATTAACTGCACCTGTTTGAACTCGTTACCTGTATAAAAGACACCTGTCCACACACTCAAACAGACTCCAACCTCTCCACAATGGCCAAGACCAGAGAGCTGTGTAAGGACATCAGGGCTAAAATTGTAGACCTGCACAAGGCTGGGATGGGCTACAGGACAATAGGCAAGCAGCTTGGTGAGAAGGCAACAACTGTTGGCGCAATTATTAGAAAATGGAAGAAGTTCAAGATGACGGTCATTCACCCTCGGTCTGGGGCTCCATGCAAGATCTCACCTCCTGGGGCATCAATGATCATGAGGAAGGTGAGGGATCAGCCCAGAACTACATGGCAGGACCTGGTCAATGACCTGAAGAGAGCTGGGACCACAGTCTCAAAGAAAACCATGAGTAACACACTACGCCGTCATGGATTAAAATCCTGCAGCGCACGCAAGGTCCCCCTGCTCAAGCCAGCGCATGTCCAGGCCCGTCTGAAGTTTGCCAATGACCATCTGGATGATCCAGAGGAGGAATGGGAGAAGGTCATGTGGTCTGATGAGACAAAAATAGAGCTTTTTGGTCTAAACTCCACTCGCCGTGTTTGGAGGAAGAAGAAGAATGAGTACAACCCCAAGAACACCATCCCAACCGTGAAGCATGGAGGTGGAAACATCATTCTTTGGGGATGCATTTCTGCAAAGGGGACAGGACGACTGCACCGTATTGAGGGGAGGATGGATGGGGCCATGTATCGCGAGATCTTGGCCAACAACCTCCTTCCCTCAGTAAGAGCTTTGAAGATGGGTCGTGGCTGGGTCTTCCAGCATGACAACGACCCGAAACACACATCCAGGGCAACTAAGGAGTGGCTCCGTAAGAAGCATCTCAAGGTCCTGGAGTGGCCTAGCCAGTCTCCAGACCTGAACCCAATAGAAAATCTTTGGAGGGAGCTGAAAGTCCGTATTGCCCAGCGACAGCCCCGAAACCTGAAGGATCTGGAGAAGGTCTGTATGGAGGAGTGGGCCAAAATCCCTGCTGCAGTGTGTGCAAACCTGGTCAAGAACTACAGGAAACGTATGATCTCTGTAATTGCAAACAAAGGTTTCTGTACCAAATATTAAGTTCTGCTTTTCTGATGTATCAAATACTTATGTCATGCAATAAAATGCAAATTAATTACTTAAAAATCATACAATGTGATTTTCTGGATTTTTGTTTTAGATTCCATCTCTCACAGTGGAAGTGTACCTATGATAAAAATTACAGACCTCTACATGCTTTGTAAGTAGGAAACACTGCCGATTTTGCAGGTTATCAAATACTTGTTCTCCCCACTGTACTTCAGTGAGGTGAGTTTTAAAAGCATGATACAATTTGATGATAAGTGTTTGATTTGATTTACGACTGCATTTGCATTGATGTCAGAGTAGTTTGAGGGACAATACAGCGCTGAGTACCAGACCATTAGGACCTGATGGTCATTAGCCAGTTGGGTGAGTGCATAAGAGGCGATTACAGTGACTCAATGGTCACATGGAATTTGATTGTGGTCTTGACTCATGAATGCAGCTGTGGCGGTAATAAAGTCACCACAACAGCCCTAATCATGTCTCTCTATCTAGATCTCAACAGAGGAGTCCTCCTTCAGCCAAGCTGTGTCCATCTCTCAGCTGCCACTCAAGTCGGCTATGAAAACTGTCCCTACTACTCACAACACAGAGGCAACCAACAGTATGCACACTCTCTCAATTAATAGAGACACGCTGACTCCGTCTCCTCTCTCAGGCTCTCAGCAGACCCTCTCCTGTGGTGACCCTGAAAGAGAGCTACTCGAGGTGTGTGTGTGTGCGTGTCTATTCTTGTATCCTCATATGCTACCTCAACCTCTACTTTCTCCTCAGAGAATCTTAATGTTGTCCTAACATTGTGCTAATGATGTGTTTGCTACTCCCTTCCCTCCCTGACTGTAAGAGCCTGGCAGAGCTGGAGGCTCCTGAAAGCAGGGGGCCCAAACGCGTCAGGATATCCATGGCGGTGGTAAGACTGCCACCCTTCTTAGAGACAGTTGCTAAGTAACCGTTGTCTAGCGACCTAGCATTGAGCAAGTGACCGATCCAAATAATTTTGAGTACTTCTACCAACCCAAAATATACTGTAGCTTCATAGCACTTGAGAGAGTGAGAGCGAGGGAGAGACAGAGAGAGAGGGAATGAGTAATGAAGGGAGAGATTGGTGTAGGAAAGGAGAGAAAGCGAGGGAGAGAAGAAGGCAAAGTTGACCGAACCTGAGTTGAAACCGGAGTCATTTTAGTGAATCTTCTGATTATTTAGCCAAAAAGTTCATGCCAAGAAGCATGAACTTCTGAATGTGGTTATGTGTTAGTGTTGTTGTTTGTTATGTGTTAGTGTTGTTGTTTGTTATGTGTTGTTGTTTGTTATGTGTTAGTCTTTCATTCTCGTATGCAGTGGTGGTATGTTAATTAAGGAAATATTGTATATTTGTGCGTGTGCATGTGCCGGTTCCGCATGTATGTATGCTGGTGTAACATAGATATAGTTAGAGGATGCAACATTGTATCTGTCCCATTTGTGGTGTCTGTGAGAGCATGGGCAGTGCAATTGAAGCCATCTCCATAGAGCTCGCCAGCTTGTAGTCCTGGCCATTCCTATGGGTGAAATTAATGATACGCGGAAAAGAAGGCCTGAGGTTAACACAGGCTTAGGAGAATTTATACGTTTTGTTATCAAATTTTATTAGTCACATGCTCTGAATACAACAGGTGTAGACCTTACAGTGAAATGCTTACTTACGAGCCCCTAACCGACAGTGCAGTTTCAAAAAATATGGATAAGAATAAGAGATAAAAGTAACAAGTAATTAAAGAGGAGCAGTAAAAAATTACAATATACAGTTGAAGTCGGAAGTTTACATACACCTTAGCCAAATACATTTAAACTCAGTTTTTGACAATTCCTGACATTTAATCCTAGTAAAAATTCCCTGTCTTAGGTCAGTTAGGATCACCACTTTATTTTAAGAATGTGAAATGTCAGAATAATAGAGGGAATGATTTATTTCAGCTTTTATTTCTTTCATCACATTCCCAGTGGGTCAGAAGTTTACATACACTCAGTTAGTATTTGGTAGCATTGCCTTTAAATTGTTTATCTTGGGTCAAATGTTTCCGGTAGCCTTCCACAATCTTCCTACAATAAAGTTGGGTGAATTTTGGCCCATTCCTCCTGACAGAGCTGGTGTAACTGAGTCAGGTTTGTAGGCCTCCTTGCTCGCACACGCATCTCAGTTCTGCCCACAAATTTTCTAAATGATTGAGGTCAGGGCTTTGTGATGGCCACTCCAATACTTTGACTTTGTTGTCCTTAAGCCATTTTGCCACAACTTTGGAAGTATGCTTGGGGTCACTGTCCATTTGGAAGACCCATTTGTGACCAAGCTTTAACTTCCTGACTGATGTCTTGAGATGTTGCTTAAATATATCCACATAATTTTCCATCCTCATGACCTCTATTTTGTGAAGTGCGCCAGTCTCTCCTGCAGTAAATCACCCCACAACATGATGCTGCCACCCCGTGCTTCACAGGTGGGAGGGTGTTCTTCGGCTTGCAAGCATCCCCCTTTTTCCTCCAAACATAATAATGGTCATTATGGCCAAACAGTTCTATTTTTGTTTCATCAGACCAGAGGACATTTCTCCAAAAAGTACGATCTTTGTCCCCATGTGCAGTTGCAAACCGTAATCTGGCTTTTTTTATGGCAGTTTTTGAGCAGTGGCTTCTTCCTTGCTGAGCGGCCTTTCAGGTTATGTCGATATAGATACTTTTGTACCTGTTTCCTCCAGCATCTTCACAAGGTCCTTTGCTGTTGTTCTGGGATTGATTTGCACTTTCACACCAAAGGAGACAGAACACATCTCCTTCCTGAGCGGTATGACGGCTGCGTGGTCCCATGGTGTTTGTACAGATGAACGTGGTACCTTCAGGCGTTTGAAAATTGCTCCCAAGGATGAACCAGACTTGTGGGGGTCTACAATATTTTTTCTGAGGTCTTGGCTGATATCTTTTGATTTTCCCATGATGTCAAGCAAAGAGGCACTGAGTTTGAAGGTAGGCCTTGAAATACATCCACAGGTACACCTCCAATTGACTCAAATGATGTCAATGAGCCTATCAGATGCTTCTAAAGCCATGACATAATTTTCTGGAATTTTCCAAGCTGTTTATAGGCCCAGTCAACTTAGTGTATGTAAACTTCTGACCCACTGGAATTGTGATACAGTGAATTATAAGTGAAATAATCTCCCTGTAAACAATTGTTGGAAAAATTACTTGTGTCATGCACAAAGTAGATGTCCTAACGGACTTGCCAGAACTATAGTTTGTTTAACAAGAAATTTGTGGAGTGGTTGATAAAGAAGTTTTAATGACTCTAACATAAGTGTATGTAAACTTCTGACTTCAACTGTATACAGGGGGGTGCCAGTACAGAGTCAATGTGCAGGGTCACCGGTTATTTGAGGTAGTATGTACATGTAGGTAGAGTTAATTAAAGATACTATGCATAGATGACAACAGAGTGGCAGTGGTGTGGAGAGGGGAGGGGGGGGGGCAGGGCAATGTGAATAGTCTGGGTAGCCATTTGACTAGATGTTCAGGAGTCTTATGGCTTGGAGGTAGAAGCTGTTAAGAAGCCTCTTGAACCTAGACTTGGCGCTCCGGTACCGCTTGCCGTGCGGTAGCAGAGAGAACAGTCTGACTAGGGTGGCTGGAGTCTTTGACAATTTTCAGAGACTTCCTCTGACACCGCCTGGTATAGAGGTCCTGGATGGCAGGAAGCTTGGCACCAGTGATGTACTGGGCCGTTCGTACTACAGTCTGTAGTGCCTTGCGGTCGGAGGCCGAGCAGTTGCCATACCAGGCAGTGATGCAACCAGTTAGGCTGCTCTCGATGGTGCAGCTGTAGAACCTTTTGAGGATCTGAGGACCCATGCCAAATCTTGTCAGTCTCCTGAGGGGGGGAATAGGTTTTGTCGTGCCCGCTTCACAACTGTCTTGGTGTGCTTGGACCATGTTAGTTTGTTGTTGATGTGGACACCAAGGAACTTGAAGCTCTCAACCTGCTCCACTGCAGCCCCGTCCTCTTTTTTCTATGAGATAATATCAGTCAGTTAACATGACGTTTAAGAATTATGAAGCCTTTATGTGCTTGTCTTGATTACATAAATGCAAATTCACAAAACGTGATGTTAGCTGGGGAAGATTATCTCATAGAACAAAACGTATAAGATCTCTTAAGCCTGTGTTTACCACAGACCTGATTTTCAGCATTTATTTAAAAAATAATACAAAAATAAAATAATTTCCCCATAGGCTTTGGCCAACAAGCCATGTCAGAGTTAGCCTCCGTTAGTGCCCACAAAAAGATGCCGTTACTGTTGCTCTCTATTTTTGAAGTAGTCCATTTTCTTCTACTACTTCTATTAGTTTTTTGTTGTTGTATTTATTAGGTATCCCCATTAGCTGTTGCCAAGGCAGCAGCTACTCTTCCTGGTGTCCAAACACATTAAGGCACTTACATAACATATAAAACAAAAGATAAACAGTACATCGTTGGTAAACAAACTGAAAGGGTGCATAATGCTACCTCAAGTGTGTTTTTTGAACAGGTAAAAAGCCAAGGTTGGCGTTTTACTGCCTCCTGCAGTTTTGGAATGTTTTATCACAAGTATAATTCGTTTGCTGATCCCTTCTGAGGACCTGGATGGAATTATGTGATTCTTCTGGAAGTCCCACCCAGTTGACTACTTAAACATGGGGAAAGTACTCAATGGCGGTGCCCACGCTAAAACTGGCTTTTGGGCAGTAGAGTCCTCTATATGTCTCTATGGGGTGTAACCACTGTCTCTCTTTGTTTTCAGGAGTCTCCTGAAGTCGAGGATGACATGACCACAAACGAAGTAAGACTGAACACTAGTTGATTCTGTCATGTCAGTCAATAACTTAAAAATGCAGTGATTGGTTGTATGAGTTTTTAGATGGTCATTATTGAGGGATTTTGTTGGGAAGGCAGATAAAGCATATTCTATCCAAAGCAATCCCTTTAGCATGGGAAAACACAGAATCCTCCTAATTACTACACATGTTTTATTACATCACTTTTGTCTTGAGCCGACTTCACTGTCGGACAGAGCGTGGCACAATGGCTCACGCCCGGCAGGCAACCCGGTTCCAAATTGAATGTAATTAACTTTCAGCCAGTGCAAAACATTCCAACACGGGCGCCCGGCGAAGTTAATCTAACCCACTCATTGGTTGAGAGTTCTGAATCCCCTACCACAGATAGCGGAGTGGGAGGAGCAACAGTTGGACGAGCCAGTGGATTTCAACAACTGCAAGATTGACCCAGCCCCTTTTCAGCTGGTGGAGCAGACGTCTCTGCATAAGGTGTGTCATCTTCAGTTCAGCTGTCAATCAACCTGTCCCTTATCAATCTGCACAACCAACCTAGCTGTCATCTGTTATTTTTGGAGGAACGCTTTAGTTTATAATGCTTAAGTGTCATTGAATCCACTGGATAAGAGTGTCTGCTAAATGACTCAAATCTAATACCAGGCAACAAGTAAATTGTAAATTTACGTCCCTTTAAATTGATGGGGTTGGTGACAGAAATGTGATGGCACGCAGCTCCACTAGACCAGAGCCTTCCATTACAAATAGAAGGCTCTGCACTAGACTGAGATTTTTTGAATAGTCAATTTGTTCTCATTGACAATTTAATGGATGTCATCTATTGCTCTTTCTCCCACTCTCTCTCTCGTTCTCTCTTTCTCTCCATACCCCCATATGAATGTTGCTACCATGTACACTACCGTTCAAAAATTTGGGGTCACTTGGAAATGTCCTTGTTTTTGAAAGAAAAGCCATTTTCTTTGTTCCAATGGCACGTTGTGTTAGCTAATCCAAGTTGATCATTTTAAAAGGCTAATTGATCATTAGAAAACCCTTTTGCAATTGTTAGCACAGCTGAAAACTGTTGTTCTGATTAAGGAAGCAATAAAACTGTCCTTCTTTAGACTAGCTGAGTATCTGGAGCATCAGCACTTGTGGGTTCGATTACAGGCTCAAAATGGCCAGAAACAAAGAACTTTCTTCTGAAACTCGTCAGTTTATTCTTGTTCTGAGAAATGAAGGCTATTTATTCCATGTGAGAAATTGCCAATAAACTGAAGATCTCGTACAACGCTGTGTACTACTCCCTTCACAGAACAGCGCAAACTGGCTCTGACCAGAATAGAAAGAGTGGGAGGCCCCGGTGCACAACTGTGCAAGAGGACAAGTACATTAGAGTGTCTAGTTTGAGAAACAGACGCCTCACAAGTCCTCAACTGGCAGCTTCATTAAATAGTACCCGCAAAACACCAGTCTCAACGTCAACAGCGAAGAGGCAACTTCGGGATGCTGGCCTTCTAGGCAGAGTTCCTCTGTCCAGTGTCTGTGTTATTTTGCCCATCTTAATATTTAATTTTTATTGGCCAGAGATATGGCCTTTTCTTTGCAACTCTGCCTAGAAGGCCAGCATCCCGGAGTCGCCTCCTCACTTCACTAAACTTGGATTAGCTAACACAATGTGCCATTGGAACACAGAAGTGATGGTTGCTGACAATGGGCCTCTGTACGCCTATGCAGATATAAAAAATCTGCCTTTTCTAGCTACAATAATCATTTACAATATTAACAATGTCTACACTTTATTTCTGATCAATTTGATATTATTGTAATGAACAAAAAATGTGCTTTTCTTTCAAAAACAAGGACATTTCTAAGTGACCCCAAACTTTTGAACG
Source organism: Salvelinus namaycush (assembly GCF_016432855.1). Lineage (NCBI taxonomy): Eukaryota > Metazoa > Chordata > Actinopteri > Salmoniformes > Salmonidae > Salvelinus > Salvelinus namaycush. The sequence continues at coordinate 27,780,400 of NC_052331.1, forward strand.
GCAGTGTAAATACAGCACTTAGATTTTATAGGCCATTTAATCTGAAGTGGGACCCTCCTTTCTCTTCCCTCTCTCCTTTGTTTTATCCCTCTATCTGGTCATGTTGTTTCTTCTGATCTGCTCTACCCTCTCTGTCTCTCGCTCTCTCTCTTTCTCATTCTTCAGACTCACACCATATTCTCTCTGCTGGGGCTGGACCATGCCTATGTGACCAGTATTGGACGATTGGTGGGAGTCGTCTCCCTCAGGGAGGTGGGTGTTCCTGTGCACTAGAACTCTGATATCATGTAGTTTGATTACTTTCTATTTTCAACAGTGTTGTCATCATGCTATGAGTGATTGAGGGCAGTTCATCTTAAAATCCCGACAAGCACATCACAGGAAACCTTCCTGTTTACTTTGGCTGTGATTGTGTTTGAATATTGTCATCACTTTAGATCAGTTTTAAGGACAATATTGCGCTTCATGAATCACCAGTTACCTCAGGCTAATCAATTTGCTCGTTACAGAAATTGCTGCAGATTAAGGTTGCCTTGGCAACAATCCTGTACATTTGGAGATCTAATCAAGTGTCATATGAATCACCACATTGTTTACTCCATAATGTTCCATCCTCTCTCTCCACTCTTCTTTCCATCCTCTCCCCCATCTTTTGTCATCCTTGCTCCTTATTTTATTCCTCAATCTCTACCTCTCCCCTCTCTGTCCAATGTCTAGCTTCGTAAGGCCATAGAAGGCTCAGTGACCGTGACAGGAGTGAAAGTTCGCCCCCCACTGGCCAGTTTCCGTGACAGCGGCAACAACACCACCAGCGTTTCGGAGGTGACAGAGCTACACAAGCTTTGGAACCGCCACAGAGACCTCTCATTACCACGGGAACCCACCCCGCCTGACATGGAGGACCAATTGGACGATATGTATGAGAGTCCTGTCCACTTCACACAGGACCAATCAGATTTGGAGTTTGAAACCAGCCCCGCTGACAATACGGACCTGCCATCGGAATTGGTTCTTCAGGAAAGCCTCTCACTAACAGACGACCAAACAGAAGAGTTTATCTTAGAGTGCAGCCCTTCCCACACTGACGAATCAGAGCTGGCCTGTGATTTTGACCCCCCCCACCTCCCTGAGACTTATCAATCGGAGCCGGCGAAGGAACATGGAACCCCGCCCGAGAACATACAGCAAATGGACCAATCAGAACTGCAGTGTGAGCGAAGCCCCACCCGCACTGAGGACCAATCGGAATGACAGACAATTAGATGATTCATGGTTTGTTGAGGTTTCTACAACCTTACAGGTCATTTTCACCTCAATCTCCAAGCTGGATGTCTGTGTCCACGATGTATTAGTGGACGTGTTTAACTGTTCTTGTGGAGACCAGAAGTCCCCACAACAATAGTAAACGAACGAAAATATGACCAACTGGGGACATTTTGTTAGTCCCCACAAGGTCAAATGCTATTTCTAGGGGGTTTAGAATTGCCTATCTGGTGCTGATACTACTTTCCCCCAAATGAGTGAGAGAGAGGGTGAGTGAGATCAGAAGGAACAACATGACCAGATAGAGGGATAAAACAAAGGAGAGGGAGGGAAGCAAGGGAGGGAAGAATACAATCTATGTGCTGTATTTACATGGTAGCTACATTCATATCTGAGGTGAGGACTTTAAAGTGGGATGGAAAAGGATATTTAAGACGAAATTATAAGTAACTACCTTAAGGCAGCTGAGAAAAGACCAATGCATTGACATCGCTCAGTCATAAAATGCCACCACCACAGGGTTAAGAACATTTGTGAAGCACATTGTAATTAACATGCATTTAACTCAAAGTACATGTAGCCTTGTCTGACGTTAAGGTAGTAGGAAAGATGTTAGTGTCTTGTAACAGTACATTTTGTATCATTACGTTCCTAGCGATAGGTAATGATTTTTCACAACATGGAGTGTTAAACATGTCTCTGGAATGATTTTAGTGTTATTGACAGGAAACTTTGGTTATGTGGAGAGACAACAGTGAAACTCAGAATACATCGAAGTTAAGCACGCACACACTCACATAGTAATACATATTTGTTCACCAACATACAAAATAATATTCCTAAGACAGCGCACACACACTAAAAATGATTTATACAGTCTGCCTGGCCTCAAAACCATTTTAGAAATATGTACTACCAACTTAGAAGCACAGTCATAACTCTCCAAGTCCGCAGATGAGCAATAAAAGCCTTGGTTGAATAATTAAACTGTGTGTGACTGTTCTCCACTGTCTCATAAAATGGGTTCATTCAAGACGGATGTTAAATCATTAATAACTTCAACAGTTGAGCCATAATATATTGTAAAACTATGCTATCACAACTTTGGTTCATTTTCGTCTTAAAGAAAAATCAGTTGTGCAATAATTTGTCTTTTGTATGCAGATAGAATGTGAAGTAGTGCTCGCCATATAAAATATAATGTAAAAGGAGTTTAATGTAGAGTGTAATAAGCTAATTAACAGAGCATCTAGTTAAGCAATAAGTCCGACGTTTCTCTCTTTATATTGCACCGGCCTGTATATGCGTTGTACATATGAAGATAGATTATGACAAATCTACGCACACTCTTGAGCATAGGAGAATATGCATTTGAGATTAACAGCCATTGTTGTTTTTTGTACATCAGTGATGGATTAAATTTCAACAAAACTTTGAGATGTAACTCTGTTCTGTGTGCTTGTGTTGGTCAATTTCCCCTTGTCTCCTATCAGAGATGGGGGGGGGGGGGGAAATGATCAAAACTTCACAGCATGGTCCAACACTAACAATCCATAGAGAACCAATGAAATAACAACACTTCTCAGTAATCCAGTTAACTCAAATACATAGTAACATTAGCAAGGATTGAGAGAAAACGAAGAGGAAAAGTGCAGGGAGACGAGACAAAGGGAAGGAAGGATGATAAGTAAAGGCCAGACATCCTCTAAGTTAGTGTCTACAGAATGTTCAAAATAGATTTTTTTCCTCACCCATCTACACAAAATACACCATAATTGCAAATGAAATACAGAAATCTCTCCTTTATATAAGTATTCACACCCCTGAGTCAATACATGCTAGAATCACCTTTGGGTACATTTCTAATAGCTTTGCACACCTGGATTGTACAATATTTGCCACAATTATTTTAAATACTTCAAGCTCTGTCAAGTTGGTTGTTGATCATTGCTAGGGCAGCCATTTTTAAGTCTTGCCATGGATTTTCTCAGGAACATTCAATTCCAGTGTATATTTGGCTTTATGTTATTGTCCTGCTGAAAGGTGAATGTCTCCCAGTGTTGGAAATCAGACAACCAGGTTTTCCTCTAGGATTTTGCCTGTGCTTAGCTCTATTGTTTCTTTTTATCCTAAAAAAAACTCCCTAGTCCTTGCTGATGACAAGCATACCCTTAACATGAGGCAGCCACAACCATGCTTGAAAATACTCAGTAATGTGTATTTGTATTCAGGACAAAGTTAATTTCTTTGCCGCAGTTTTACTTTAGTGCCTTATTACAAACAGGATGTTTTGGAATATTTGAGGATGGATCTACAATATTGTTGATCCATCCTCAGTTTTCTCCTATCACAGCCATTCAACTAACTGTTTTAAAGTTACCATTGGCCTCATGGTAGAATCCCTGAGCGCTTTCCTTCCTCTCCGGCAACGGAGTTAAGAACACATGTATCTTTGTAGTGACTGGGTGTATTGTACACCATCCAAAGTGTAATTAAAAACTTCCCCATGCTCAAAGGGATATTCAATGTCTGCTTTTTTTTTACCCATCTACCAATAGTGGCCCTTTGTGAGGCATTGGAAAACCTCTTTGGTCTTTGTGGTTGAATCTGCTTTTGAAATTCACTGCTCGACTGAGGGACCTTACAATTCATTTTATGCGTGGGGTACAGAGATGAGGTGGTCATTCAAAGCATGTTAAACACTTATTGCACACAGAGTCCATGCAACTTGTGACTTTTACTCCTTGCCATAACAAAGCAGTTGAATACTTGACTCAAGACATTTCAGCTTTTCATTTTTAATTAATTTAGAAATATAATTCCACTTTACCCCATAATGTCAATGTGTGTAGGCCAGTGACACAATCTCTATTTAATCTACTTTAAATTCAGGCTGTAACACAACAAAATGTGGAAAAAGTCAAGGGGTGTGAATAACTTCTGAAGGTAGTGTTTCTAAGAGTTGACAGACTAAACAAGATGAAACATCACATTTAAATGCTCTCCATCTTCTTAATGGAACGAAGCCACGCCTGACGAGCCTCTGTCGGAGAAGAATCTTCTCTGGCAGGAGTGCCACTCTCTACCCTGAAACACACTCCTATCCTCTTCGAGTGAAAGGTTGAATAGCAGGAGTCAAACCTACTGCTTCATGATTGTTGGCCTCCAGTCAGACTTGTAGACGATACAGACTTGCAGCAGTGCAGGCTGATCCTCACCATCCACTAGGGAATGGGCAAGCCCGGTCACTCTCTGGAGTAGGCGGGTTGTTCTGAGATGTGGGCCAATCACAGTGCAGGCTGTTTCTGCTAGAGCTGTCAGTCTCGGCCTGGAATGGGGCTCGTGCTTGGACGTTGCGGTCTGAGGGAGAATCAAAGTGTCAGAACACATGGAGATGGATGAGGCGAGAGATATGGATGGATGGATGAGGGATGGATGAGGGGAGAGAGATGGATGGAGGGATGAGGGGAGAGAGATGGATGGAGGGATGAGGGGAGAGTGAGTAACGGAGAGGGAAAGAAAGAGATATTGGGGCATAGCACAGTCTAGGTGGCACTGATGACTGAAAACAAGTATGACAAAGGTACGGAATATTGGGTGATGTGTACTGTATGCATGTGTTTACCTGAGCTGTGGGTAGAGAGAGAGTGTTTCTATTGTTCTGGAGGAACTCCTAGTCATCGTCTTTCTCATCATCAGCCACAGAGGCCCAGGTTTTCAGCTTTGCCTCAGCGATAGCAAACTGCTCTGCCACTCCTGGAGAAGGACACACACACACACACACACACACGTCAGAAAAACCCACCCACACACACAAACCTTACAGGTGGTAATCAAACACACCACGCACAGGAAAGAGTGACAGACAGTAGTCTCAGAGATAGTTAGGGAGTTAACAGTAGAGGCTGTATCACCATGGGGACAGTGAAGTGACAGTTGGAGGAGAATCTAATTGGCTACCATCTATTGGGCTCTCATAGGACAAGCCGTCATCGCCTAGGTGACAGCAGGAAGGGGCAGGGCACAGATCTGAGCTGTGACATGCAGGGGTTAGAGGAGCGGTGAGACAGGTGTAGGGATGAGAGAGAGGGGGGGGGGCACAGATCTGAGCTGTGACATGCAGGGGTTAGAGGAGCGGTGAGACAGGTGTAGGGATGAGAGAGAGGGGGGGGGGCACAGATCTGAGCTGTGACATGCAGGGGTTAGAGGAGCGGTGAGACAGGTGTAGGGATGAGAGAGAGGGGGGGGGGGGGGGGGCACAGATCTGAGCTGTGACATGCAGGGGTTAGAGGAGCGGTGAGACAGGTGTAGGGATGAGAGAGAGGGGGGGGGGGGGCACAGATCTGAGCTGTGAGACAGGTGTAGGGATGAGAGAGGGGGGGGGGTCAGGGCACACAAACACATGGTGGTGGTCCACTTTACATTTGACCAAAAATCATATGCTAATGATTCTAAAATCCACGGAGTGTATTAGCCCACTCTGCATCCCACTGCTGGCTTTCCGTGAGAAGCTAAGCAGGGTTGGTCCTGGTCAGTCCCTGGATGGGAGACCAGATGCTGCTGGAAGTGGTGTAGGAGGCACTCAGGTCTAAGAAAATATCCCAATGCACCAGGGCAGTGATTGGGGACATGTGTAGGGTGCTGTATTTCAGATGGACGTTAAACGGGTGTTCTGACTCTCTGTGGTCACTAAAGATCCCATGCCACTTATCGTAAGAGTAGGGGTGTTAACCCCGGTGTCCTGGCTAAATTCCCAATCTGATCCTCATACCATCATGGTCACCTAATCATCCCCAGTTTACAATTGGCTCATTCATCCCCCTTCCTCTCCCCTGTAACTATTCCCCAGGTCATTGCTGTAAATGAGAATGTGTGCTCAGTCAATTTGCCATGTAAAATAAGGGTTAAATAAATACAAAAAATGTAACTGCTGAGGACAGATTTCTGATGAGATCCTATTCTGAGCTATTGACTAAAAACAAATTGATGGCAGAATTAGTTGGACAATAGAAGCACCAAGGTGTAAACATTACTCTTAAAATATAAAATAGATGAGAAAATGTATTAAAAGAGGACAACATTCAATTAGTATTAATTGGTCTGTATCTCTGCCACCGGCTCTACTTTACTAGCTGAGCTAGCGGAGGGACATGCACCTGCGGCGAAGCGAGCTTCCTGTAGAGAGTTGCAGTGTGTGCGGAGGGGGTCGGTGGGTTTGGGCCAACCCTTACACTTGAGGTGGATGACCCTGCAGGGATGTTGGCTTGGTCACATGGTCCTTCATCGCCTGGGAAATGCCTGGAGAGAGAAAAGTAGGAGGCCTGGGTTAGAGAGATGGTCTGTGTGTGTCTTTCTGACCCTTACCATTTAAGGAGGATCTGGCCAGAGCAGCAATCTCCTGGATGCTGACTGCCTTTCTTTCAGATCATTTCACAATCCTCAAATTTAACCTGGAAAAAAAGCAGTCATGCTCAGTATGTCACTAACACTACAGTGCTTGAGTGTTTTGAATATTCGTGTGGTGGGCTATACGCCTCAAATGTTGCTCACAGCCCAGTTAGAGATCATGAAATCGATGTGTGAATAGCGAAAAAAAACAGGCAATCCTGCGTGTGTTTCAGCACCTGGACAATTGACAGCTCCCCAGAGCATGTGATGGTGCAGATCTAGCCTTTGATAATGACTCTCAGTTCCATTACATATAAGAGCCATGCCATTACACATAAGAGCCAGAGCCAGAGCCATTACACATAAGAGCCAGAGCCATTACACATAAGAGCCAGAGCCATTACACATAAGAGCCATTGGACGAAGGCATCTTCTGTAGGGGGGAGTTTTGTTAAAAGCCGCAGCGCTCTGTCTGAACATTAACAGGCATTGTTAGTGGTACAGTTCTGGAAGCATAAGGAACTTCTCTCAGCTAGAAATCATGTTCAAAAAAACTAAAAGTTAAATTGATACACGCCTTTATAGGGTTAAGGGTTCCCATACGGCCATATTTCCTCCTCTAGCTGTCCCCCCCCCCACTTACCCTCCTCTCGCCACCCCTTACCCTGCTGTCCCCCCTCCCTTACCCTCCTCTCGCCGTTGCCCCCCCTTACCCTGCTGTAGCCCCCCCCCTTACCCTGCTGTCCCCCCCTCCCGTACCCTCCTCTCGCCGTCGCCCCCCTGCCTTCCCCTCCTCTCGCCGTCGCCTCCCTCCCATCCCCTCCTCTCCTCTCGCCGTCGCCTCCCTCCCGTCCCCTCCTCCCTTACTCTCACCCTCCCCTCCTCCCTTACTCTCACCCTCCTCTCGCCGTCGCCTCCCTTATCCTTCTCTCGCCGTCGCCCTCCTCCCTTACCCTCCTCTCGCCGTCGCCCTCCTCCCTTACCCTCCTCTCGCCGTCGCCCTCCTCCCTTACCCTCCTCTCGCCGTCGCCCTCCTCCCTTACCCGCCTCTCGCCGTTGCCCACCCTGCCCTCACCCTCCTCTCGCCCCCCCTTCCCTCACCCTCCTCTCGCCGTCGCCCCCCCCTTCCCTTACCCTCCTCTCGCCGTCGCCCCCCCCCCCCCCTTCCCTCACCCTCCTCTCGCCGTCGCCCCCCCCCTTCCCTTACCCTCCTCTCGCCGTCGCCCCCACCCCTTCCCTTACCCTCCTCTCGCCGTCGACCCCCCCCTTCCCTCACCCTCCTCTCGCCGTCGCCCCCCCCCTTCCCTCACCCTCCTCTCGCCGTCGCCCCCTTCCCTTACCCTCCTCTCGCCGTCGCCCCCCCCCCCTTCCCTCACCCTCCTCTCGCCGTCGACCCCCCCCCTTCCCTCACCCTCCTCTCGCCGTCGCCCCCCCCCTTCCCTCACCCTCCTCTCGCCGTCGCCCCCTTCCCTTACCCTCCTCTCGCCGTCGCCCCCCCCCCCCTTCCCTCACCCTCCTCTCGCCGTCGCCCCCCCCCCTTCCCTCACCCTCCTCTCGCCGTCGCCTCCCTTATCCTTCTCTCGCCGTCGCCCTCCTCCCTTACCCTCCTCTCGCCGTCGCCCTCCTCCCTTGCCGTCGCCTCCCTTCCTTACCCGCCTCTCGCCCCCCCTTCCCTCACCCTCCACTCGCCGTCGCCCCCCCTTCCCTCATCCCCCTCTCGCTTTCACCCCCCCTTCCCTCACCCTCCTCTCGCCGTCGCCCCTTCCCTCATCCCCCTCTCGCCGTCGCCTCCCTTACCCTCCTCTCGCCCCCCTCCCTCACCCTCCTCTCGCCGTCGCCTCCCTTACCCTCCTCTCGCCATCGCCACCCCCCTTTCCCTCACCCTCCTCTCGCTTTCACCCTCTGTGTCCCCTTCCCTCACCCTCCACTCGCCCCCCACCTTCCCTCATACCCCTCTCGCTTTCACCCCCCCTTCCCTCACCCTCCTCTCGCCCCCCTCCCTCACCCTCCTCTCGCCGTCGCCTCCCTTACCCTCCTCTCGCCATCGCCACCCCTCTTTCCCTCACCCTCCTCTCGCTTTCACCCTCTGTGTCCCCTTCCCTCACCCTCCACTCGCCGTCGCCCCCCACCTTCCCTCATACCCCTCTCGCTTTCACCCCCCCTTCCCTCACCCTCCTCTCGCCGTCGCCCCCCCCCCCTTCCCTCATCCCCCTCTCACCGTCGCCTCCCTTACTCTCCTCTCGCCCCCCTCCCTTACCCTCCTCTCGCCGTCGACCCCCCCCCTTCCCTCATCCCCCTCTCACCGTCGCCTCCCTTACTCTCCTCTCGCCCCCCTCCCTTACCCTCCTCTCGCCGTCGACCCCCCCCCCCTTCCCTCATCCCCCTCTCACCGTCGCCTCCCTTACTCTCCTCTCGCCCCCCTCCCTTACCCTCCTCTCGCCGTCCCCTCCCTTACCCTCACCCTCCTCTCGCTTTCACCCCCCCTTCCATCACCCTCCTCTCGCCGTCGCCTCCCTCCCTCCCTTACCCTCACCCTCCTCTCGCTTTCACCCCCCCTTCCCTCACCCTCCTCTCGCCGTCGCCTCCCCCCCTTCCCTCACCCTCTCGCTTTCACCCCCCCTTCCCTCACCTTCCTCTCGCCGTCGCCTCCCTTACCCTCCTGTATAGCTATATACAGTATTTAGCTTCTATTTATAAACTTTTTATACAAATTACATATCAAAAATATGAGGGAAAAGGTAGTTGCCTTGAGGATAAATTCCAACACTAAATTCAGTCATTTATTGTTGAACTCAGCAGGTTTTGTCTGGCTAACAGCCTACACAAATGGGCTGCAATATTGAGGTAAATTCAATGAAATCCAACTTGAGACTCCCCTGGTGTGCTGAAGTCCTTGTTTGTGTGCAAATGTTTTCACCATGGCCTGTAGGTCCAGGTTGCAGCCCGACTGTTTTCTATACTGAGTATTGCCAGCCCAGACTTTCCTGAGACATTGTGAATTAGGTCTATTGCGCTGCACACTATTTACATAAATCTTGATTGATTCATGCCAAGATATACCAAAGGGACTGGATCCATGGATCCATATTGCAACCACATAACTCAAACGCCTGTTCACCAGTTTGAATGAAATTGCAAGCAGCTTTATTTTTTCAAGCACTCCAGAACTGTTGTCTGCTGAAGATGCTAATCTGTTTGCGTCCAGACTACCTGTCCCCAGAGCTTCCTATACACTTCATCTCTTTCCATAATGTGTTTAGGCTGGAAATGAAGGAGAATGAGAGGCTCAATTAAAGAGGTTACAGAACTGCTGTATTTGAAGCACTCCTCCCTTCTGACTAGTTCCCTTGATGTTGCTACGGCAATCAAGCTGCTTTTACCATCTCTGTAAGTATCGCTTCTGCAGAGAGATTGTTTTCTAAACTTAAACTCATAAAGAACTATAAGAAGCATTAGGCTCTCGGACTCCTATGAGCTTTTGAACACCTGAGTAAGCTCCACTCACTGCACTGGTGCCGCCGTAGCCTTGACCACAGCATTTGTTCACTGATACTCCCTTATACTTTCCATCAGTATTTTTTTTCTTTGTCAGTCACATTCCTGAATCACAAAAACTTAGTTTCATAGTACTTATGGAAGTTAAAAAGGGTTATGAATGACTTGGAGGTTTGCTGTCAAAATGACTTATTCAATAACAAAAATAGACAATGACAGGCGCATGGGCCACCAGAACTCGTGGACCCCACCGCCCTGTGGGGGTGTCTGCTAGCCAGTGGGGCTTTTCTCTTTGAGATTGCAGGGGCTGTTTTATCTGCCAGAGAAATGGATATAGGCTAAGCAAGCATGCCGTCTCTTGGATAGGAGTATTTTACTGTAAGGCCATGTCAGATACGCGTCTGCTCAACGGTGATGTGACATGGCCGAGACCGACAACAGCCATCATAATGTGATGGGGTTGGTAATGTTCTCTCGTTGCACCGTGATTGGCTCAGTGTTCTGTCACTCATGGATCCAAGGCAGCTCAAGGTCATTGGCCACAGATAAAATGACATCAAATCACATTATATCTATCTACCTTAGCTTTGATTGGGCTGATCATGTTATCATCATACTTTCAAAATCTTAGCTAGCAAGCTAGACAAGCCGTCATCAAGTCAGCAATCTACTGGAAAATCCTTTTCAATCCTTGTCATATGAAGAGAAATTATAGATAAAACGTATCGGTGCTCATCGGCCATAACCATTACACAAGTTGGAAATCGCTAATCAACAATGAGTGCTAAGTGGCTGCGCCACTGCAGCCCTGGGTTCGATCCCAGGCTGTGTCACAGCCGGCCGTGACACCCATGGAGAGACGCACAATTGGCCCAGTGCCGGCCGGGATGTCCTTGTCTCATCGTGCTCTAGCAACTCCTTGTGGCGGGCCGGACGGTCCACGTCGGTCGTTAATTCCACAGTGTTTCCTCCGACAGATTGGTGTGGCTGGCTTCCGGGTTAAGCAAGCAGTGTGTCAAGAAGCAATGCACTTGGCTCTCGACCTTCACCGAGTCCGTAGGGAGTTTCAGCGATGAGACAAGATTGTAACTAACAATTGGATATCACGAAAAAGGGGGTAACACCATGGGCTAGAAAAGTTTGAATACATTGGCCATGCTGTCAATCCAGCATGACTTCTGCCGTGTTCAAAACAACTGGAAACTCAGAAATCTAAGGCTTCAGTTAATTCAAGACAACTGGGAACTCGGATAAAATTGGCTCCGATTTGGAAAATACGGAAAATAATTTAACGGTCATCCAAATCGGAATTCCAAGTTGGGATTTCGGGCCTCTTTCTAGAGCCCACAAGAAGGCCCGCCGCGCCACCTTCCTGTTCAAGTGCGCACAGCACAACAAGGTGAGTCCAAAAATGGCTTGTATGCTGCTGCATAAATTATGTAATATGCCAGGGAGACGGTGCATTCGGAAAGTATTCAGACCCCTTGACTTTTTCCCCACATTCTGTTACGTTACAGCCTTAAATGGATTAAATAATTTCCCCCCCTGAACAATCTACATACAATACCCTATAATGACAAAGCGAACAGATTTTTAAATTTTGCAAAATGTATTAAAAATATAAAAACAGAAATACCTTATTTACATAAGTATTCAGACCCTTTGCTATGAGATTCAAAATTGAGCTCAAGTGCATCCTGTTTCCATTGATCATCAGGGAGATGTTTCTACAACTTGGAGTCCCCCTGAAGTAAATTCAATTGATTGGACATGATTTAGAAAGGCACACACAGGTTCATATAAGGTCCCACAGTTGACTGTGCATGTCAGAGCAAAAACCAAACCACGAGGTTGAAGGAATTGTCTGTAGAGCTCCGAAACAGGACTGTGTCAAGGAACAGAAAAGTACCAAAACATTTCTTCAGCATTGAAGGTCCAAGAACACAGTGGCCTCCATCATTCTTTAATGGAAGAAGTTTGGAACCACCAAGACTCTGCCCGCACAGCCAAACTGAGCAATCGGGGGAGAAGGGCCTTGGTCAGGGAAGTGACCAAGAACCCGATGGTCACTGACAGAGCTCCTCTGTGGATATGGGAGAACCTTCCAGAAGGACAAACATCTCTGCAGCACTCCACTAAATCAGGTCTTTATTGTAGAGACGCCAGACGGAAGTCATTCCTCAGTAAATGGCACGACAGCCCTCTTGGAGTTTGCACCTAAAAGAACAAACTCTCAGACCATAAGAAACAAGATTCTCTGGTCTAATGAAAACAAGATTGAACTCTTTGGCCTAAATGTCAAGTGTCACGTCTGGAGGAAACCTGGCATCATCCCTAAGGTGAAGCATGGTGGTGGCAGCATCTTGCTGTGGGGATGCTTTTTAGCAGCAGGGACCGGGAGACTAGTCAGAATTGAGGGAAAGACGAACGGAGCAAAGTACAGAGAGATCCTTGATGAAAACCTGCTCCAGAGCACTCAGGACCTCAGACTGGGGCGAAGGTTCACCTTCCAACAGGACAACGACCCTAAAATACACAGCTAAGACAATGCAGGAGTGGCTTCGGAACAAGTCTCTGAAAGTCCTTGAGTGGCCCTGCCAGAGCCCGAAATTGAACCCGATCGAACATCTCTGGAGAGACCTGAAAATAGCTGTGCAGACGCTCCCCATCCAACATGGCCGAGTGTCTCTGCACAGCTATTTTCAGGTCTCTCCAGAGATGTTCGATCGGAGAGATGCTCCCCGTCTGCAGAGACGCTCCCCATCCAACCTGACAGAGTTTGAGAGGATCTGCAGAGAAGAATGTGCAAAACTCTCCAAATACAGGTGTGCCAAGCTTGTAGCATCATACCCAAGAAGACTTGAAGCTGTAATCGCTGCCAAAGGTGATTCAACAAAGATCTGAGTAAAGAATCTGAATACTCATGTAAATAAGATATTTCCATTTTTTTTAATACATTTGCAACAATTTCTAAAAACCTGCTTTTCCTTCACCATTATGGGGTATTGTGTGTAGATTGAGGGGAAAAAATAATTTAATCCATTTTAGAATAAGGCTGTAATGTAATAAAATGTGGACATATTCAAGGGGTCTACATTCTTTCCGAATGCACACAGTCGTGGCCAAAAGTTTTGAGAATGACACAAATATGACATTTTCACAGTCTGCTGCCTCAGTTTGTATGATGGCAATTTGCATATACTCCAGAATGTTATGAAGAGTGATCAGATTAATTGAAATTAATTGCAAAGTCCCTCTTTGCCAAGCAAATGAACTGAATCCCCCAAAATACATTTCCACTGCATTTCAGCCCTGCCACAAAAGGACCAGCTGACATGTCAGTGATTCTCTCGTTAACACAGGTGTGAGTGTTGATGAGGACAAGGCTGGAGATCACTCTGTCATGCTGATTGAGTTCGAATAACAGACTGGAAGCTGTAAAAGGAGGGTGGTGCTTGGAATCATTGTTCCTCCTCTGTCAACCATGGTTACCTGCAAGGAAACACGTGCCATCATCATTGCTTTGCACAAAAAGGGCTTCACAGGCAAGGATATTGCTGCCAGTAAGATTGCACCTAAATCAGATCATCAAGAACTTCAAGGAGAGCGGTTCAATTGTTGTGAAGGCAGCTTCAGGGCGCCCAAGAAAGTCCAGCAAGCGCCAGGACCGTCTCCTAAAGTTGATTCAGCTGCGGGATCACCATCCGTACAGAGCTTACTCAGGAATGGCAGCAGGGAGATGTGAGTGCATCTGCACGCACAGTGAGGCGAAGACTTTTGGAGGATGGCCTGGTGTCAAGAAGGGCAGCAAAGAAGCCACTTCTCTCCAGGAGAAACAGCAGGGACAGACTGATATTCTGCAAAAGGTACAGGGATTGGACTGCTGAGGACTGGAGTAAAGTCATTTTCTCTGATGAATCCCCTTTCCAATTGTTTGGGGCATCCGTAAAAAAGCTTGTCCGGAGAAGACAAGGTGAGCGCTACCATCAGTCCTGTGTCATGCCAACAGTAAAGCATCCTGAGACCATTCATGTGTGGGGTTGCTTCTCAGCTAAGGGAGTGGGCTCACTCACAATTTTGCCTAAGAACACAGCCATGAATAAAGAATGGTACCAACACATCCTCCAAGAGCAACTTCTCCCAACCATCTAGGAACAGTTTGGTGACGAACAATGCCTTTTCCAGCATGATGGAGCACCTTGCCATAAGGCAAAAGTGATAACTAAGTGGCTCGTGGAACTAACATTGATATTTTGGGTCCATGGCCAGGAAACTCCCCAGACCTTAATCCCAATGAGAACTTGTGGTCAAGCCTCAAGAGGCAGGTGGACAAACTCCAAGCATTGATTATGCAAGAATGAGCTGCCATCAGTCAGGATGTGGCCCGGAAGTTAATTGACAGCATGCCAGGGCGGATTGCAGAGGTCTTGAAAAAGAAGGCTCAACACTGCAAATATTGACTCTTTGCATCAACTTCATGGAATTGTCAATAAAAGCCTTTGACACTTACGAAATGCTTGTAATTATACTTCAGTATTCCATAGTAACATCTGACAAAAATATCTAAAGACACTGAAGCAGCAAACTTTGTGGAAATGAAATATTTGTGTCACTCAAAACTTTTGGCCACGACTGTATACTGTAGCTAAGAAAGTAATACTAAGTGTATTTTGTGTAGTAAGCTGTTAGTAGCCCATGTGCCTCACCCTAATAATTTGCACCCTTTTCACCTTATAAAATGTAGCCTATTGTTCTGACTTGGCGGTGCACATTTAGCCTATAGCCTGTTTTAGAGAAATGTAATCATAGAATATTGCAAGAGCTTTCATTGTCTGGTTATATATCCCCTTTATTTATCCAACGGTTCTAACTTGGTGTACAGGGAGAACACCGTAAGAACGGCCCATGTTCTTTATTCTGTCGCTGTACATTTCAGAAGTGCAGAACAAATAGTTATTGACTATGCCCGTCCTAGCTCGCTCATTAAAGTCTTAATCTAAATTATGGATTGCCTCTTATCAGCTCATCGTCACTTTATACATCTCAATTGTCATTAGAAACCACATTTGTTTAAAAACTTTTTTTTACCCAACCAAGATTTACATGCTAAAATCAGCCACTGCCTGCAAACCAAATGGAGGTGGTGGCACCGTCGAGTATCGCACATGATCACAATGCGCTGGTCTCAAATCCCATCAACAGATGCTACCATGGTGCCCCGTGCGGTTTAGTTCCCCCGGTACTAAAACACCGTCTTGTAGTTCAAAAAGTCCAGCTTTCACACTTCAAACATATGCGCTCTGTCAAAATGGTTCCCTCTGATTGGACATTGGACTCCCAATAACGGCCGGTGGTGATACATCCTGGAATCGAACCAGGGTCTGTAGTGACACCGAGCACTGAGATGCAGTGCCTTACACTGTTGCACCACTCGGGACCCATCCTAACCAACTGCAAACCTGTAAACCCGATGGTTGATTGACCTAAATTTCCCAAGTCTCAACATGTGCACCACCTGATGCACCGTCATCCCTGTTAATCCCACAGGGAATGAGAAAGCTACCCATGTTCTGTCAATAATGGAGTGCTTGAGCCTGTGTGGCTCTCTGATAGACATTTCAATCATATACAAAAATGCTACACCTAGTGGGCATGTACAATCCTTCTTGCAGGCT